>NW_007250843.1:70278-71472 GCF_000164805.1 Carlito syrichta
CTGCTGGGCTCCAGGGATCCTTCCGCCTCAGCCTTCCAAGTAGCTGGAACTACAGGCATGCGCTACCACGTTCGGCTAGTTTTTGATTTATTGTAGAGATGAGGTCTCACCAAGTTGCCTGGGCAGGTCTCAAACTGCGGGCTCAGGCAATTCACTCACCTCAGCCTCCCAAAGCGTGGGATTACAGGCTGAGCCACCAAGCCGGCTGACTTTTTCTTTCATGTGTTAAATGTAAAAATCACTGAGTACAGGTCAGAAACCTTCAGAAGAATGTAAACTGCCCCCCTACTTTCATTCCTTTTTTCCTCCTTTTCGTCTTTGCTTTTCTGCCCTTTGAATTCTGAGCTCTTTCAATGTCCTCTTAGGAAAAAGCATGGATCACAGGTGCTGCTGTGATGACTTACGTTTATTTTTCCCAGGCACATCCTAAAACCTTGGCAAAATAAATCTTTACATTGTTTGAGACATTGCCTCAGTGTTTTTGGTTGTTGTTGTTGTTTGTTTGTTAATAGCACAATAATATATATATATCAATCCTATTCCTTTCCTTTCCTTCTGAAGAGTGGAATGTAAAATCCTTTATGGTCATGTTAGGATCAAGGAAAATTTTTCTTCTCCCTCACCGTCCTGGATAAAATCGGGCTGGTCTTTAGTTGCCTTTCCAAAGCCAATAACAGATGGCACAGTGACAGGGACCCCAACTGTCTGACCTAGAGCCAGTCAGCTGTGGTAAGGGAGGTGAGTCATGTAAGGACATAAATACACCCATAGAATCACATAATTGGAGTATGTGTTTGTGGAAAAAGAAAAGGTGGATGCTAGTCCTAGAACTGCGGGCCTAGGAGGGAAAACAGATGGTACAACAAATAGTACAATTTAGTCTTCCCTATTGAACTGTGAGGTCCGCAGAGTTAGGGTGGGTCCCATATCTGTTTGTGTTTCCCACACTGTACAGAGGACCCTTGACATAAGTAACTCTATCTTAGAAAAAGATCTCATCTCACATTTCTTTTTTTTTATAATCAATATTTTTTAATATGATATTATGGGGTACAGTTAAGGGTTAGGTATACAAATATGCTTCATTCAGGCATCCTTGTTGATAAAAGGTGTCTCCCCGTCCCCAGACAGATATTTACTACCATTAATCCCATCTCCCTTCCCCTCCCCCCCATAGTTTCCCACCACTATCAG
>NW_007250843.1:71570-74134 GCF_000164805.1 Carlito syrichta
CAGTCCTCTTTTGATGGGCAGCATGGTTGTTTCCTGGTTCTTGCTATTGTGAACAATGCTGCGATAAACATTCGTGTGCAGGTATCTTTTTGATAGAGTGATTTGAGTTTTTCAGGGTATATTCCCAGTAGGGGGATTGCAGGGTCATATGGGAGGTTGATATTTAGTGCTTTTAGGAATCGCCACACTGTTTTCCACAGAGGTTGCACTAGTTTACACTCCCACCAACAGTGTAGAAGTGTTCCCTTTTTGCCACACCCTCTCCAGCAACTGTTATTTTTTGAGTTATTGATAATTGCCATTCTGACTGGAGTTAGGTGGTATCTCAGTGTGGTTTTGATTTGCATCTCCCTGATGATTAGTGAGGTAGGACATTTCTTCATGTGTCTGTTATGGCTGCTCGAATGTCTTCCTTTGTGAAGTGTCTGTTCATATCTTTTGCCCATTTTATAATGGGGTTGTTTGTTTTTTTCTTTTCAGCATGTTTGAGTTCCTTGTGGATCCAAGATGTTAAACCTCTGTCAGACCTGGAATTGGCAAATACTTTTTCCCAGTCTGTAGGCTGTCTTCTTGCTCTCTTGATGGTTTTTTTGGCTTTGCAGAAGCTTGTCAGTTTAATGAGGTCCCACTTGTCTATCTTATCTCTTATGCCCTGTGGGTTTCGGGTTTTGTTCAGGAATTGGATGCCGGTTCCAATTTCCATGAGGGTATGTCCTTCATTTTCTAAGGTTCTTATGGTTTGAGGTTTTACATTTAGGTCTCTGATCCATTTGGAGTTAATTTTTGTGTATGGGGATAGATAGGGGTCCTGTTTCAATCTTCTGCATGTGGTCAGCCAGTTTTCCCAGCACCAGTGGTAGGTGGTGGAGGCTTTGTCAAAGATGAGTTGGTTGAGAAATTGAGGTTTCGCTTCTGGAATCTCAATTCTATTCCATTGATCTATATGCCTGTTCCTATACCAGTACCAAGCTGTTTTGATGATTGTAGCTTTATAGTAAAGTTTGGAGTCTGGTAATGTGATACCGCCTGCTTTGTTTTTTTTGCTGAGGATTGTTCTGGCTAGACCTTTACAATGAAAACTACAAAACTCTGCTCAAAGAAATCAAAGATGACACAAACAAGTGGAAAAATATCCCATGCTCATGGGTTGGAAGAATCAACATGGTGAAGATGTCCATCTTACCTAAGGCAATCTACTGATTCAATGCAATACCTATCAAATTACCAGCAACATTCTTCTCAGATGTACAAAGAATAACACAGGAATTCATATGGAAACATAAACGATCATCTTACATTTCAAAAGTCGTCATGCTAACCAGGCCAGATGTTTGCCTAATTAACAGAGACTGCACCCAATGAGATATGGACATAATAAGGCACTCTTTTTATTATCAGTCTTCACCAGAAGACTGTGACCATAAAAAGAGTAGGACTTCAATAGCTCCAGATGATTGATCCCATCTTGTCACTGGAGATAAGTCCCTGGCATCTGCCACCAACAGCTCTGCCCAAATCAGACTGCTCCTGGGAAGATGTTTACAACCATCTGGATCAGGCCAAGACATTCTCCTTTCAGCATCACTTTCCTTGAACTGGCTTGTTAATCCCTTTCTCCTAACCCCTTTTGACATAAAATGGTGCTTTGTCTGATATGTGATATTTAATCTATTACATTTATATATTGATTAAGTATACTACTATGTGTGGTTTGTAATACTGTCTGAACTGTGGAGTGACTTGAGTCTGTTTGCCCATGACTTTGTCTACCGATGAATGGGTAATACTAAGGAGGATTTCCTCCTTGGGCATTCCATGCAGCTTATGGCTTTTGTGATTGAAATAGCATTCATAAAAGTCTGGTCTTGTGGAAAGACACAAATATGCATGGGTCTGGTTATGTCCAACCTTTTGCTGCTCACAACACACTACACACCTTGCCTGGCCCTTAACACATTCTTCACCTTTGGAAAGGAGTACTTTGAGCGAGGAGAAACAAAAGTGGGTTCAGAAAGTAAAGAGCAAACTGTTTGAGGCATCTTTGTGAAGTGGAAATGGCTTCAACTCTCAACTGCACATATGGAGTGCTTTTGGGCAGAGTTGTCTGTCAGTGATCTGTGTCATACCCAGGGTTCAGAAGTCTGGCCACAGTGAACACCATTTAATAAAGGTGACCAGGGAGTCAGTCTTAGCTCTGTCACCAGAGAAGTAGATGATTTAATGAGTCCTTACCAGAACAGATGATTTCCTATATTCTCACAAGTCTTCACAAGGTTCTGTGAGGTTGGGATTTTTGTTATTATTACACAGATGAAGAACTGAGGTCTTATTTATTTATTATTATTATTTTTTGAGTTGGCATCTCACTCTGTTGCCCAGACTGGAGTGCAATGGCATGCTCCCGGCCACCGCAGCCTCGACCTGCTAGGCTCCGGCAATCCTCCCGCCTCAGCCTTCCAAGTAGCCGGAACTACAGGCGTGCACTACCACGCCCAGCTAATTTTTTGATTTATTGTAGAGACGAGGGCTTGCCAAGTTGCCCAGGCTGGTCTTGAACTTGCAGG
>NW_007250843.1:74154-129499 GCF_000164805.1 Carlito syrichta
AGTTGCCCAGGCTGGTCTTGAACTTGCGGGCTCAGGCAATCCACTCGTCTCAGCCTCCCAAAGTGCTGGGATTACAGGCTGAGCCACCAAGTCCAGCCTGAGGTTTTAAATATAAGTTCCTTGCCCAAGATATTATGGAAACTGGGTTCAATATCAGGTCTGACATTCAACTATAACCCTAAGACCACAATCACCTCTTCAATAAAATAAGGTATAAATATGACACTGGGTGACAAAATTTTTTGAGGCCTCTCTCTGCTTTAAATGATGTGAGAATAAAGACGTGTAAACACAGTCAACAAGTAACCACACAGCTGCCCCCGCTCGCGCATTCATGAAAAAGCCCTTTCCTTTGGCAAGGTCAAGTTTCTCCTAATCAACTTTATGAAACAAATTATCCTTGCTAAATTTCTACTGGGAAATGAATTTACGTAAATTATTTTTTTTAATGGGGGGATATAGTATGAGACTGAACAAAGCTCTTCCTCAGGGGGTTGCCAAGCCTCTGACCATGGATGGTTTCTGGGAGTTTAGGCTGTTTACTACTCCTCTGATGTGCTATGTAACCCCCAGTTTTGGGTTGTGCTTGATTTACATGCTGTGGGACTGCGTTTTAGATGATGTTTCTCTGTAAATTATTGGTTTTCCACCCTTGTGCAATGGAGATAATTAATATTTCATCCTTGGATTAGAGCTGATACTTGGATTGCCTATCTTCATAGGATTAAAATGAGTTTTATTTAGCACTCCTCTCCCAAACTCTTGTTCCTTGGTTAATTCTCCAAATAACCATTGCTCTCTGTATGATTGTCTCCACCAAGACTGTAATTTTGTGTGATCTCAGAAAGATTGTCCTCTTTCCTCCATGACTTAATGGTTTAGAGCACATATGTCCCAAGTAACTGTGTATTGGTTATGTGTAGCTCTTTGGCTTAAGTAAACCAACAATTCTCAATGCAATCCATAATTCTCTACACCCAATGTCTGAGTCTGATTTTAAGGGTGGGTATCGTTGTGAAAGGCTCTGTGTTCTCTATTTAGTGTCCAACCCCACAGAGTTGGACTCATTTCTTCCAGAAACTAGCACACAGAGCAATGGGAATCATCACTTATCCTTAATACTTTCCTAATAGTTATTTTATAATTGAGCATGTGTCATTCAAAACTCCAACACTTCAGTTGCACTTTTTATTCTAGAAGGAGTTCAGATTGATGCTTCTGTCACTCACTTGTGGGCAGAGACCATCACACTCTTCTGGAGAATTCAAACTTAACAGAGACCCTCGTGCCAGCTTACTGTTGTCAATCACAAGTTTCATTCAATAAAGAGCACGAAAGAACAGTCACAGGAGGAAGGCAAGCAGCAGAAATCTCAGTGGTGGGGGCTGCTATCTATAAATGTGCCGTATCTTATTTTACATTCTCTAAGGAAGGAATTGGTCACAAAACGATAGAGGGAACAATGGTATCTTCAAAGGACATAAAGGTGCAATATGAATTTTCAGTAGAAGAAATTTTGCCAATTTCTTATAACATTTGTCTCTCAAATTATAGAGGGCATCTGTTCCCATATTTGGGCTGTGGACCCTGGTAGAAAGAAGGTGTGGGTAGCAAGGCAGATTCAGTGTTATTGCGAGTGGACTGCAAATCCAGATTTTCACTAAGCCTTGTCTGAGGGTTGAATGATAGCTCACAATGAACTATTATTTTTACAAGCGTGTAGATTCTCTTGTGATGAATAAAGTGAATATTTGTTTAAAAATGTGTTGCAGGCAGCTGTCCATACACCATTGGCCTACCTTGAGGTCAGCTGAAAAAAGTTGCTGTAATCTCTTCCTGAGGGTTTTCTCTGTCCCCAGGGGTTAGTGAGGACCATATCTGGAAAATCAGAAGTGCTGAGAAATTAATGCCCACAGGAGTAGCTCTCAAAAAAAGCAACAGAAGACAGCACATAAATACTCCAGCTCCTTTGCCATGAAGGACACAATTCTTTTTTTAAATTTACTTTTATCTATGTTTTTTGAGTTAGATTCTCACTCTCTCACCCAAGCTGTAGTGCAGTGGCATGCTCACGGCTACTGCAGCCTTGACCTGCTGGGCTCAGGTAATCCTTTGCCTCAGCCTTCCAAATAGCTGAAACTACAGGCATGTTACCATGCCTGGCTAATTTTTTTATTTATTGTAGAGATGAGGTCTTACCAAGTTGCCCAGATTGATCTTGAATCCCTGGGCTCAGGCAATCCTCTCACCTCTGCCTCCCAAAGTGCTGGCATGAGCCACAAAGCCTGGTGCAGAAAGGGAAAATTCTAAGGTGTGTGCTTCATGTACTCTATGAGACTTCCTAGTGACAATGTACCCCTGTTGCTCATACAAGTCACCCAGTTGGATATTACATGGTATTTCAGATGTTATGTTGCTGTGTTTTGGTGACAGTGATTTACAATTTGTATTTTTTGGCAGGTGTGAAAAAGGCTGTAAACAGTGTGTAAAGGACGAGATAATCAAGGGCATGTGTGAAAGCTGGGCTATCAATAGTCAGTGGGTCTACATGCTGGAAGAGAGTCACATTATTGCTCAATATACCAGACCCTGGGTATCAACTGTTCCCATTCTCTTCAGTCGTCACCATCAAGCAACACCACAGAATTCAAACTTCTAGACTGGGGCTTGCACAGGAAAATGCCTTAGGAGCGTATCTGTAGGGAGAAGGGAAAAGAGGAAAGAGATAATGTGGATAGATGTTGAGGGCCTAAGTGATACTGTCTCTGGGGAGAGAATAGATCTTTACATGGGGTAAAAGTTCTTTATTTATAAATATTTCAAAAATTTATTTCTTAAACTATCTCTTTTTTATATACAACATGACCACATTACAGTTAATTGTTTTTAAATCATGGATTTGTGATTATAAGGCAAAATAATAATTTTAAAAGATGAAGACTAGCCGGGCTCGGTGGCTCAGCCTGTAATCCCGCGCCTTTGGGAGGCTGAGGTGAGTGGATTGCCTTGAGCCCGTGGGTTCGAGACCCACCTGGGCAACTTGGCAAGACCTCATCTCTACAATAAATCAAAAATGAGCTGGGCGTGGTAGCGTGTGCTTGTAGTTCCAGCTATTTGGAAGGCTGAGGCGGAAGGATCGCTGGAGCCCAGCAGGTTGAGGCTGCGGTGGCCGGGAGCGGCCACTGCACTCCAGTCTGGGTGACAGAGTGAGACTCCAACTCAAAAAAAAAAAAAAAAAGATGAAAACTATTCAGAGTATGTGCATTTTATTCTGGGTGAATGATTATTGCCAAGAGAAGTTTTCATGTAAATTAGTAGTTCTAAAGAACAAAACATTGCAGTCAGTGAAAGAGCAACAGTTATGTTTTCTCCCATTTTGATTGGGAAAATACAACTGCAGAGCTAAATACCAACCAATGTGGAGCTGCAAAAGTGAATCTTCAAGTTCCTTTTATGTTTGATGTGTAAAAGAAAAAAAGGGAAATTGAGGTTCCCTTTTGTAAATATCAAGAATGTGTCTTCGCCAGGCTCGGTGGCTCAGCCTGTAATCCCAGCGCGTTGGGAGACCAAGGTGAGTGGATTGGCTGAGCCCACGGGTGTGAGACCTCATCTCTACAATAAAAATAAAAAATTAGCCAGGCATGATAGCATGCGCCTGTAGTTCCAGCTACTTGGAAGGCTGAGGCGGAAGGATCACCGGAGCCCAGTAGGTCGAGGCTGCAGCCACTGCACTCCAGTCTGGGAGACAGAGTGAGACTCCAATTCAAAAAAAAAAAAAAGAATGTGTCTTATGAAACTGACTGAGCCATAAATATATCCCAGAAACACTGGTTCTTAGAAGTTTCATATTTCTGGCCCAAGAACACAATACCTATATAAAAGAGTGTTTCCTAATGGTTATGGGTTTGTGAAAAAGTACTGTAGAGAACTCAGCTCTTTATTTTTCTTGAAATGGTTATTCCATGGCATACCTTATGTAAGTATGATGATTGGTAATGCTATTTAATATATTTAAGTATTTGATATACTTTTTCTACAAGAAGTATATGGATATATTGTTTGAACCATATGAAATTTCTAATTTTTCAGCATGAAAATCCCTTTAGCATTTTCTGCAGAGCCAGTCTACTAGCAAAGATTACTCTCAGGATTTGTTTGCCTTGAAATGCTTTATTTCTTGATTACTTTAAAGGATAATTTGCTGAATATAGAATTTTTCATTTGCAGTAGTTTTCTTTCAGCACTTCGAATATTTCATCACATCACTTTTTGCTTTCATGGTTTCTGATGAGAAATCAGCTGTTAATATAATTGATCATCTCTTGTATGTGAACTGTTGCTTCTCTTCTGCTGCTCTCAGGATTTTCTCGTCTTTGTCTTTCTGCCATTTGGTTATAGTGTTTCTTAGTGGGGATCCCTTTAAGTTTTTGCTACCTGGAGTCTATTAAGCTTCTTGGATGTGTAAATCATTATCTTTCATCAAATTTGGAAAGATTGTGGGTGTTGTTTTTTCAAATATTCTTTCTAATCTTTTCTATATGTCATCTTTTTCCAGAAATCTTTCTTGATGATTTCAGAAGTCCTTCAAGCTTTGTATATATTTTTTCATTCTTTTTTTTTTTCCTTTTTGCTTCTTAGACTGGGGAATCTCAACTGCCTTATTTAGGAGATCACTGATTCTTTCTACTTCTTATTCAAATCTGCTATTGACTTCCTGTAGTGAAATTGTCATTTCAATTGTTATACTTTCCATTACAGATTTTCTATTTTGTTCCTGTTCTCTAATTTCCAATTTTTTATTGATATTATCTATTTGGTGAGATATAATTTTCATGGTTTTCTTTTGTTCTTTATTACATAATTTATTACAATATTTTTTTAAAAGAAAAGGAGTCCCACTATGTTGCCCAGGCTGCTCTTGAACTCCTGGGCTTAAGCAATCCTCCTGCCTCAGTCTCCCAATGTGCAGGATTACATGCATGAGTGACCACAACTAGTCTTCTTTTGTTCTTTGTACATGATGTCCTTTAATGCTTTAACCATATTTAAAATAATTTATTTAAAGTCTGTGTCTAGTAAATCCAATCACTGTGCTTCCTCAGTTTCAATTAATTATTTTTTTCTTGTGTATGGGCCATACTTTTTGTTTTTTTGCACACCTCATTTTTTTGTTGTTGTAAACTGGGCATGTTTAATATTATAAAGTGGCACTTCTTGAAATTATATTTTTTTCTTTCTCAGGTGCTATGATCTTAATGTCCCCCAAAAAGTATGTGTTGAAACTTAATTGCCAATGTTGTAGTATTAAAATATGGGGCCTTTAGGAGGTTAAATCATAAGGACAGAGCCTCTATCCATGTGATTAGTGATTTTATAGAAGGGTTAGAGGGAACTAATCTTTTTGTTCTTCTATCCTTCTGCCATGTGAGCAAACAGTTCATACCTTTTGCCCCTTTTTTTGCCTCATCTGCCTTGTTAAGACACAGCAGACACCTAAGGCTGGTGCCTTGATCTTGGACTTCAGAACTGTAGGCAATAAAGTTTTGATTTTTATAAATTACCCATCATGTGGTATTTTGTTATAGCAGCATGAATGGACTAAAACCCTAGGGCTTGTTTTTATTACTTTTTTTTTTTTTTGAGTCAGAGTCACCCCATTGCCCAGGCTGGAGTGGAGTGGCACACTCACAACCACCTCAGCGTCGACCTGCTGGGCTCTGGCAATCCTTCTACCTCAGCCTTCTAAGTAACCGAAACTGTAGCTGGAACTACAGGCCCGTGCTACCACACCCAGCTAAATTTTGACATAGACGAGGTCTCGACAAGTTGCCTAGGCTAGTCTCAAACCCGCAGGCTCAGGCAATCCACTCACATTGGCTTCCCAAAATGCTGGGATTACAGACTGAGTCACCAAGTCCGGCTTTTATTGCTTTTTATAGCTGTTGTTTCTTGGCCTAATAACTTCTTTACATTCTTTGTAATGTGTGGCCATTGACAACTTGATTCTATTATTGTAGTGATCAGCTAGTGATTTGACAGAATTCTTTACCCAGAACCACCCTCCCCAACAAAACAAAAAATAATCTCCTAGTTTTTGCAGATGGTCTCTGTGTATGTGCTGAGGGGAACTTTCAACTCCTAGCCAGTCAGTATATAACATTGCCATCACCTTTATGTTCTGCTTAAGGGGAAACTGAAGGTCAGACAGAGGTGAGAATTTATAGCTTTCTCAGATCTTTTTTGAGCATGCAATCTGCCTTGGATATTCACTTGTCCTTCCAAATTCCTAGAACTACATGGGGGCTTGTCAAAGGCCTTCTTCCCCTCATTTCTCATTCTTTCCTCTCAAACTCTTGAGTTTTTCTTTGCCCCAATTGTTATGCCTTATCTGGGCAGGAAAAGCTAATACGTTTGCAGGTAAATATTTTTGACAAATGGTTGCCTTTACCCTGGGAGAGTCCCAAGTTAAGTGAAATAGAAGATAGTTTTTTGAGCTGGTACTTCAAGGAGCCAACATACAGGGCAAAACAAATAACTACAATTTCATGAGAATAAGGTCCATTCTAGCTGGGCTCGGTGGCTCAGCCTGTAATCCCGCGCCTTGAGAGGCTGAGGTGAGTGAATTGCCTGAGGCCATGGGTTCAAGACCCGCCTGGGCAACTTGGTGAGACCTCATCTCTACAGTAAATTAAAAAAATTAGCCGTGTGTGGTAGCGCGCGCCTGCAGTTCCAGCTACTCGGAAGGCTGAGGCGGAAGGATCGCAGGAGCCCAGCAGGTCGAGGCTGCGGTGACCGGGAGCGGCCACTGCACTCCAGTCTGGGCGACGGAGTGAGACTCCAACTCAAAAAAATAAAAAAATAAAAAAATAAGGTCCATTCTGTTTCTTCTGGTACTAGGCACCTGTACCTGGAATGTGGACTGTTGTCTTCCAAGATGCAACTAAGATGCTCTGCTGGTTAATTTGATATGTCAACTTGACTGCACCACAGCATGCTCGGATCTCTTTAAATAGTGTTTATGGGTGTGTCTCTGAAGGTGTTTCTGAAAGAGATTAGCGTTTGAATTGGTGGACTGAGTAAAGCAGATTTTTACCCTTGTGTGGGTGAAAATAATCTAATTGATTAAGGGTCTAGATAGAACAAAAAGGTAGAGGAAGGTTGAATTTGCTCTCTGACAGACTGCTTGGTGCTCCCAATTCTCAGGTCTTCAGTCTTGGACTGGCATCTATACTATTGGTCCTTTGACTATGAGACCTTCAAACGATACCACCAGTTTTTCTGGGTCTCCAGCTTGTAGATAGCTGATCATGGGACTTCTCAGCCTCAATAATCGTGTGAGCCAATGTCATATGAGTGTGTGTGTGTGTGTGTGTGTGTGTGTGTGTGTGTGTGTGTGTGTGTGTGTGTTTGTGCCCTATTGGTTCTGCTTCTTTGAAAAATCTAATATAGATTTGGTACCGAAAGTGATACAAGGAAAACATAATTTTAAGAATTTTTCTGAATTGTTTCTAGGGTTTCTAGAATTAAATCTCTAATGCCATTATATTTAAAGATACTTCTAACTGTATTTCTAGTAGTAAAGAAAGCACTGATACTCCATGGCATAAACTGATAACTGACACATGATGATGTCTGCCTTGGATGTATCTAATGAACTACCTATATGAATCAATGAAGTGGTTGTGTATATGACACTTTCAAATTTTTTTTTGAAAACTTAAAAGTATAATAATGTTGGATGCTTGCTCCCTTTGCGACTGGACAAAGTGATGAAAAAAAAAAGGATGAGTTCAGATATT
Organism: Carlito syrichta; assembly: GCF_000164805.1. Taxonomy (NCBI): domain Eukaryota; kingdom Metazoa; phylum Chordata; class Mammalia; order Primates; family Tarsiidae; genus Carlito; species Carlito syrichta. The sequence goes on from NW_007250843.1 coordinate 81,954, forward strand.
TGAATTCCCATCTGAAGCACTGTATAAATGATCTAAAAGCTTCTATGTGTGCCCTGAAGAAGAACTTTATATCCTGGGGCCTGAGATTGCTAAAAATCAAATGCAGAATTTAATCCTGTGATTGGCTGAATTACAATGTAAATTGAACTCTTAGTCCCACGGGGTGTGTATACTGTTACAGTAAGGCTGTTGATTGGGGAAAAAATGAGATTCTGTAAATTGGGATAGAGGACATGTGGGTAGATTCTGAAGAAGCTGGGACATTGAACACCTAAAGTTTTATTGGTCTTTGCCAGTGGAAGAGGTTTCCTCACACCCTGTGGAAGCAGCCTCTTTAACCTCAGCAGAAGTAACTCCCCCACCCCCAGGATAAGTAGCATATCCCCCCCCAATGTCAATGGTATCCTGGCCAACAGTGATATCAGCTTCTCCACCCTCAGTAGTATTGCCCCTTGTCCTAGTATGAGGGGATTAACCCTGTGTTGCCTGAGAAAACTCTAATGGTCTCCTCTGATTCAGTTGCCATGGAAGAAAATGCTGATTCTCCATCATTTATCTTTGTTTCTAGACCTGTAAATAAACTCAAATCCTAGCAGCCCCTAAAGGTGGGGTACTAAATGTGACCCATGAAGAGATGTGATACACAATTAAAATATCTACTTGAGTTTTTTAAAACAATTTATACAGACTGACATCGGTGCAACATGTTTGGGAGTAGATACTAAGGGTGTAGGATAATTGTGCAAGGAACAAAGTTTTATCAGGTTAAATTCCTTGATATGAGCTCACTATGCAGAGATTCTGCATCTAATGTTGCAGCTCATGGAGTTAAAAGGAACTCTAATCATTTGGTTGTTTAGTTACCTGAAACATGAAACAAAAAGCGGCCCAGAGTGAAAAAAAATGGAAATGTCTGTTTTGCCTTGGTTTAATGTAGAGGAAGAAATTTAAATACTTACGTAGATTGGAATGTACTAGTGGATTTGTCATTTAAAACCTACTCACATTGGAAAGGCTAAAAGACATAGTTTTCAGCTGTAGGGAAGTTTAATTTTTCCCCTGTGGGTTTGCTCATTTGAGTCTATAAAACAGACTGATAATAGGCAGATTAACAGGAAAAAAAGGCATACAAATTTACTCCCATGTATACGAGCACTGAAGTCATACACAATATGAAGCTCAAGGTGGGGGAGGGAGTCAGATAGTTAAAGTTTTTATGTCATCCTGAGGTTACAGAACACATGGGGGTTTAGAGCTCAGCAAGATCGGTTATGGGAAGGAGAGAGAAAGAAAGGGTTATACAGATTAATCCTCACAGGTAGCAGCTCTTAGAAACAATAGATGGTAGCCTGTGGTTAAATTAATCTTCTCCAGATCTAGATAAGGAGCCAGAGAAAATTTGGTTGTTTATTTCACTTATGTAGATTTTTCTTGACAGATGCAAATCTCTTCCACAAAAGGCAGCTTTCTAGGGCTATTCCTGTCTGCAAGGCCTTTGAATAGCCATTTGGAAATATGTCAAAGAAGGATGTTCTGGTGTGAAATATTTTTGGTTTCCTTTACACCAATTCTGTGACAACATTTTGTGAGGAGATCTCTAGTAAACTTAAAGAGCTCATGATTACTCTTCTCTTTAGGCCATACCTTACAGTAAGAACTTCAGCCACTGAATTGGAAAATCTAAATGCAATGGGAATAACTGAATCCCAGGGTGGCAGAGGCCAAGCGCTAGCACTCCATCAAAGGCAAGGTGTGCATTGTTACCATAATGGACAGCAGAGTCAAAGCCACAATCACTATAGCTTGATTCACACAGACCTACAGTATTGGCTAATTGGTCATGGTAGTCCTAGAAGTGAAATAGATAAGCCTACTAAATCCTTACTTGATCTGTATAAACATAAAAGTTCTAGGTCAAGTGAACAAAATCTCAATATAAATAATAAAAACAGAGAGTAAAGTCCCTCTATCAATTCCTAGAGTTGAGCCAACTTACAGACCCAGAACCTCCCGAATGAAGATGAGGCCAGTTTTCCTTGAGGAAGGATCCCAATTCACTACAAAAAAAATGCTTTTTAATCTTTCTTTCAGCCTTCCCCCAAAGGATCTACGACTCTTTACCAGGGCAACTGTGCATTGTGGAAAAGAAAATACTCAGACCTTTGATGACACAAAAATGCCAAGTTCAACCAAATGTGGTTTGATTGCAATTTGGTTATATACACTTTAGGGAGGCAGAAGTTACAAAATACCATCAACCAATATATGTGAGATTTTCATTGGTTTGGCCTGGGAAGGTGAGACATTTCCAAGTGGGGGCTTGCAGGTTACAGGTGGATTCAAGGATTTTTTTTTTTTTTTTTGAGTTGGAGTCTCACTCTGTTGCCCAGACTGGAATGCAGTGGCCACTCCTGGCCACTGCAGCCTCGACTTGCTGGGCTCTGGCGATCCTTCCGCCTCAGCCTTCTGAGTAGCCGGAATTATATGCACACGCTACCATGACTGGCTGATTTTTAAATTTATTGTAGAGATGAGGTCTCGCCAAGTTGCCCAGGTGGGTCTCGAACCCGCGGACTCAAGCAATCCACTCACCTCAGCCTCCCAAAGCGCGGGATTACAGGCTGAGCCACCGAGCCCGGCTAGATTCAAGAATTTATTGACTGGCAAATTGTATCTCTTATTTAAGGAATTTTGGGAAGCAGTAGAGATGTCTTGTTGAGATAAGGGGCAGAAAAACTCCAAGTTTCTTGGTATGTAGATGAAGTCCTATATGTGGCAGACTTCAGAGAGAATAGAAAAGTGTCTTACAAGGTGCCTGGAGTGTGGGAGTCCCCCATGCGATGTCTTTGTAGGGTTAAAATATACTTTGATTTTCTTCTTTATCTATTTTGTGATATTATGCCAGAGTAGGGTTGGAAAATAAACTTCAATATATAGGGTAATACCTCCCCCTCAAAGAGTCCTTACCAGGCAGGACGCCCCAAGTTTCTTAGTTAGGAATGTGAACAAGAGAAACAAGGTCAGAGTTTAGACCTCACCTTTCAGTGCCTAATGGACACTGGCTCTGAACTGGCACTAGTTCCAGGAGACTCAAAATGTCACTATGGCACACCAGTCAGAATACAGGCTTACGGAGCTCAGGAGATCAATGGAGTTTTGGGTCAGGTTCATCTCATAGTGGGCCCAGTGGGTCTCCAAACCCATTGTGTGGTTGTTTCCCCGTTTACAGAATGCATAATTGAAACAGATATACTTAGAATCTTGCAGAATCCTTGCATTGGTTCCCTGACCTGTGGAGTGAGGGCTATAATGGTGGGAACTGTCAAATAGAATCCTATAGAAATGCTTCTATCTAGGAAAATAGTAAACCCAAAGCAATACTGCATTCCTGAAGGGATTGCAGGGATTATTGCTACCATCTAGGACTTGAATGAGTCAGGGATGGTGAGTCCCACCACATCCCCATTACACTTGCCTACTTGGCCTGTGCAGAAGACAGAGGGATCTTAGAGAATGACAAGACTATTGTAAGCTTAACCAAGTAGTTACTCCAACTGCAGGGGCTGTACCAGCTGTAGCATCAGCAAACTAACATATCCCCTGATTCCTGGTATGTTATTGATCTGGCAAATGTCTTTTTCTTCTTCCCTGTCCATAAGTCCCTCTATAGGCAGTCTGCTTTCAGATACGAGACCAGCAACACATCTTTACTTGTCCTAAATCAGAGGTGTATCACCTCTCCAGTCCTAAGTTATAATTTAGTTCTTAGAGGTATTGGTTGCCTTTCCCTTCCAAAAGATATCACACTGGATCACTACATTGATGACATTATGCTGATTTGACCTAGTGAGCACTACGTAGCAAGTACTCCAGACTTATTGGTAAGACATTTGTGTGTCAGGTGCCAGTGAATGGAAAGTAAATCAGACAAAAATTCAGTGGTATTTTACTTCTGTGAAACTTCTAGTGATCCAGTGGTGCAGGAACATGTTGAGATATCCCTTGTAAGATAAGATGAGGATAAATTGTTATATCTGACACCTCCTACAATCAAAAAAAAGAGCAAAAGGTAGAAGTCCCGGATTTTTGAGTGGGCCAGAAAAGGAGAAGGCTCTGCAATAGGTCTAGTCTTATTTGTAAGATGCTCTGCTCCTGGGCCACATGATCTAGCAGATCCAATGGTGTTTTGTGTCAGTGCCAGATAATGATGCTATTTGGAGCCTTTGGCAGGGTCTACAGGTGAATCACAGAGAAGGCCCATATTATTTTGGAACAAATCCTGCCATCATCTGCAGATGCCTACTTTCATTTTGATAAAAAACCCTTGACTTGCTAAATGGCCTTAATGGAAACTGAATGTTTGACCATGGATCACCAAGTTACCATGCGATCTGAACTGCCTATCACAAACTGGGTGTTATCTCCTGCCAAGCCACAAAATTGAAAGTGCACAGTGGTTCTCCATCATCAAATTGAAGTGGCATATATGTGATCAGGCCCTAATATACCTCAAAGACACAAGTAAGTTACATGAATAAATGGCCCAAATGCCCTTAGTCTTCACTCCTACTATACTGACTTCTCTTTCCCAGCTTGAACCTATGGCCTTATGGAGAGTTCCTCCCTATGATTAGTTGACAGAGAAAGAAAAGACTCGGGCCTGGTTTATAGATGATTCTGAGCAACAGTCATGTACAACTGCCAAGTGGACAGTTGCAGCACTACAACCCTTTTATGGGACGCCCCTGAAAGACAGTAGTGATTTAAAAAAAATCCTCTCTGTGGGCAGAAGTTTGAGCAGGGCCCCTGGTTTTTCAGCTTGCTAGAAGGAGAAATGTCCAGACATGTGATTATATACTGATTCATTCCCCGTGGTCAATGGTTTGGTTCGATGTTCAGGATTGGAAGGGACATGGTTGGAAAATTAGTGACAAGGATATCTGGAAAAGATCTCTCTGAATGGGTAAAAAGCGTGAAGATATTTGTGTCCCATATGAATGCTCACCAAAGGGTAACCTCAACAGAGGAAGATTTTAATAATCAAGGGAATAGGATGATATATTCTATGGATACCACTCAGCCTCTTTCCCCAGCCATCCTTGTCATTGTCCAATGGGCTCATGAGCAAAGTGGCCATGGTGGCATGGATGCAGGTTATGCATGGGCTCAGCAACATGAACTTCACCAAGGCTGATTTGGCTATGGCCACTACTGAGTGCCCAATCTGCCAGAGCTTCTAATATGGCACCAGGGTGATGCAGGCTCATTAATGACATCGGACCACATCCATCATGGAAAGAAGCCTTTTGTTTTACAATAAAAATAGTTTTACAGTAAGAATAGACACTCTGGATACAGAATGCCTTATCCACCACCATAGTTTCTACATGTCATTGCTTCTAATATAGAACTCACTTTACAGTAAAACAAGTGACAATGGGCCCATTCACTGATGTTATCATGCTCCCCACCATCCTGAAGCAGCTGGTTTGACAGAACTGTGGAGTGGCCTTTTAAAGACTCAGTTATAATGCTTGCAAGGTGGCAATACCTTGCAGAGTTGGAGCAAAGCTCTCTGAAGGCCGTGTTTGCTTCTACTCAGCATCCAATATATACTGCTATTTCTCCCACAGTCATGATTCATGTCTCCTGGAAGCAAGGCACAAAAACAGGAGTGGCATTACTCACCACTACCAGTAGTGACCCACTAGCAACATATTTGCGTCCTGTCTCCACAACTTTATGTTCTGCTGGCCTAGAGGGCTAAGTTCCAGAGGGAGGAATGCTTCCACAAGGAGACATAACGATGATTTCATTGAACTAGAAGACTGCTACCTGGTCACTATGGGCGCCTCATTTCTCTGAACCTAGAGAAAAAAATGGAGTTACTGTGCTGGCTTGGGTGATAGATCCTGACCACCAAGGGAAAATTGGACTACTACTCCACAATGGAGGTAAGGAAAAGTATGTCCAGAATACCGGAGATCTATTAGGGCATCTGTTAGTATTACCATGCCCTGTTATTAAGGTCAATAAAAATGATAACCCAATCCAGGCAGGACTACTAATGGCCCAAACCCCTCAGGAATGAATGTTTGGCTTACCTTACCAGGTAAAGTACAACAAGCTAAAGGCAAGGGGAAAATAGAATGGATAGTGGAGGAAGGTAATTATAAACATCAGTGTGACCATATGATCAGGAACAGAAATGAGGACTGCAATTGTCATAAGTACTCTCTCCTTAGTTTGATAAAAATACATTTGTGTGTGTTAATCACATATGATTGTTTTCTTTCCTTTCTTATTCCATCATCATGTAAAATAAGATGTTTTGACATTACATCATAGTATTTAAATGTTACCAATTTTATATCTTAAGCTATAGGATATCAAGGAGAAAAGTAAACATCACTCAAGAACTTCCTCTTCTGGGGAAGAAATTAGTGCATTTTTGGTTACCCAGGATAGTTGTATTATGTTGGTGGAATTATGATTTGTTACGGTGTTTATTTGGAAATTAACTATGATTTCAGGAGATGCGTATGAGTGACAAGCTGACAAGGGGTGAACTCGAAGCTAATGGAAATGATATAAAGAAAGAATCTGAACCAACATTCATGGTTCTCTTCAAACATAATTATTATAGTGTGTGTTAGTGGGCAGTGTAGTATACTTGTGAATTAGGAACAACTAGGCTAAAAAGAGTCCTTTGAATCTCAAGCACTCTATTAGTGGAAAAGATTATGTTTACTTGTTTGGGGTGAAAAGATGAGGAACTATGAAATTGGAAACCAAAAGGAAATGTCACATTACAGTGGTTTTTCAATTATGTTCATCCAATTTTAAGGTTTACAGAGGTGACTTGGACTGACCTGAAGTAAGGAGGGTTAACAAAAAAGGTCACAGCTGGTGGGGATCAAGCTTCATGGTTCCATCTGTTTAATATATTAGGGCTCCATGAAAAATTGTTTGAAAGTTTGTTCCTATTGCCAAAAGCTTATAAAAACCACAGCATCGACCAGTAAAGACTACTACTTATAAATACCATGGGACTTGAGTAAAAAGAATCTCTGTGAGCTGGAGTGGGCTCAGGGTTAGAAAACTAGTTACAAGATTAGAAGGCTATTCCAGATTTAGTCGATTGCAAAATCCCCGGAAACAAAGGCTATAGACACCTTTACTTTCTAATCTCTTTAGTATCTCACACAAAGTAGGCATTTTGTAAATATTTATCATCTGGGCTATAGAAAGAATTAAGGTTAGATAACCTTGTGGGACCAGATCACAGAGAGTTTTAGAAGTTGTACACACACAAAAAAAGACATAGAAAAAGTAAATAAAACTATTGAGAGGAGAATGCTGTGATACAAAGTTTAAGGAAATGGCAGGTCATAAGAATTACAACAGAAAGGCAAGCATTAAGGAGCCCAGCCAGAAGATGCTTTGGTCAATTTATACATAATCTAAAAAAATCTCCCACTTTTAGATATTTGATGTATTTGGGGAAGAAAGTTAAAAGGATTAAACACAAGTCTTACCCTCAAAGAGCTTTAGAAATGTAGAAAAGGGTCAGAGAAAAGTAGGTGATTTCAAGGAGGGCCACGAGGTAGAAGAGCAGCTCTGGCCCTTCTAGCTTAAACTTTTCTAAAGTACATCAAGAGCTTAAAAAGAAAGGCAAGTCCACATGGCCCCAGTCAAGTATGATCTATTATGATAGATGTTAAAATAGTGGTATCTTTAAGGAGGTGACATGAGGAAATCTTCCGGGGTGTGAGAAATGTCTTGATCTAGGGTTTCATGGTTGTAGTCATCAAAATGTGAGTTGTATAATTTTTAGAAATTGCAATATGTTTTTAAAAGTGCCTTTTTATGTCTATTTGGACAACTCTTTGGGGATTTATACTTATAAAATGGATGCTTAGACTACTAATTTATATTTAAAATTCCTCCTTGATGGCCAGGCACAGTGGCTCATACCTGTAATCCCAGCATGATGTGGAAGGATCACTTGAGGCCAGGAGTTCAAGACCAGTCTGGGCAACATAGTGAGATCCCATCTCGAAATTATGTTTTTTAAATTAGCCAGGTATGGTGGTACATGCCTGCAGTCCCAGCTACTTAGGAGCCTGAGGCAGGAGGATTGCTTGAGCCTAGGAGTTTACGGCTGCAGTGGGCCATGATCATACCACTACACTCCAGCTTGGGTAACTGAGCAAGGCCCCATCTCAAAAAGAAAAAAACAAAACAAAAAACTTCTTCTTTGAATGTAAATAGGTTTAATTCTTTATACCATAAAGACCAACTCATATTGTGCTTGGTCTTAATGACATGATAAATCAGCTTTTAGTCTTTGAGGTAGCTCTACACATAGGAAGATGCCCTATGGTCACAATATTTTCCTCTTGACTTTCTTTTCTCATCTTCTCAAATGTCAAATGCAAGCTGTTCTGCTAAGCAGGAAACAACCAGCTGCTTGGTATCTGTAGACAATACCATTTCCAGGACTCTGACAAACTACACTACAGCAAGGAGTTCAATCTATTCCTTTAGAGCAAGTGTTTCCATTTTGTATTATGCCAGGGTCATACAAAAGTCATACAGAATTTTTTTTTTTATGCTGAGAACACGCTGAGGTTTTTACTAGATGATTTCTCATTTCTTTACTCCTAAACAAGAAACATATCATTTTACTTTATTGAAAAGGGCATAATCAATAAGGGTGTATGCAGCATATGTGCCACCTAACCATACTATGATTAACACATGGCAGAAGAAATCTTTTGGGTTGAAAAATATCTTTATTTAGCATACCAAAAACACAGAAACATAAGAAAGATCCTACCTAGTATAAACATAAAAATAGTTAAATACCATAATTTAATGTAAACCAAGCATTTAAAAGTGTGAATTATTATAATAAAACACGTACTATTTACACAGAACCAAGTTAAAGCTACCTCCGCAGTTATTGGATCAGATCATCAATCTTGAAGTCATCATTAGCAACGAAACAAACAGCATCTCTATTTGTACTGGTCAATAGGAAAAGAAAAATCATTATATTTACTTTAAACAAATACAACTTATTGTGACATCTAAAGAAGGGAAGCAGAAAGTGCCAGTTCTAGGATTCCAGACACCACCAGTGCATGTGGAGGCTTGTAAACCATACAGCTGGAAGAACTTGAGCCTGTTCTTTTATTGAAATGCAAACTGGTTGATTCAATTCAGCTACTGTTTTATAAAGGTACTAAATATATTCTGGAAAATTAAACTTTATTAATAACAATCAAAGCTGAATGCAATATCAATTAGGTAAGAAAGGCAAAAGCATAAAAATATATTATTATTCCAGATGAACCCCTTAATCATAGCAAATGCTACAAAACTCAGTTTCATAAAACCAGATGGGGTAGCAAAAGGCATCTTGAAAAAAAATATAAAACCCCAATCAAATTCAAACCAAACAAACCTAAGATAATGTTTCTTGGAGAAAGTTGTATTTTGTTTATCTTGTCATTAACATACAAAAGCTGTCATGAGATCTGTGGCTGATACAGTTATTACTATGGAGTAGTATGATCTTTGATCAACAGTCTAAAAAGCTGCAGTCACTGATTGGTTCAAACATTTGGATTTTTGGCTTCAAAGATTAACATTCACTATGATACTGCAATTCAGGTATCTCTAAGAGGCAGCATTAAATCTAATATCAGGAGTTTAAAATGTAAAATAAAGTTGCAAGAATAGATGCTTAGTAATATATCCTGCTCCTTTGTCTAATCCTGTAGTTTTCAAATTTTTGGTCTCCCGATCCCTTTGTACTCAAAATTTACTGGGGATCTGGATGTCCAAGAGCTTTTGCTCATGAGGTTTATCTATCACTATTTACCATATCAGAAAATAAACTGAAATTTTAAAAAGTAATAATTCATTAAAAAATAACAAATCCATTACATGCTAACATAAATAACATTTTTTTGAAAATAGCTATATTTTCTAAAACAGAAAAAAATATTTTTGGAAAGATGGCATTAGTTTACATTTTTCAACTCTTTTTTGAGAGAACTAGAGTGGAAAGACAATGTCTTCATATTATTATGAAAACAATTTGATCTCTCAGACTCCCTGGAAGGCTCTCAGAACACCCCAGAGGTCCATGGGCCATGCTTCAAAAACTGTTTTTCTAATATAAAGCCTGGCATTAAGGGCAAAAAAAAAGTCTACACAATAGGAGCCTTAATTTTCATTTTAAAATAAACCAAAAAAGTCACATATACATACACAAGTCACTGGATCAAACACTCTCACCTTCAGCTTTCACTAGAAGCCAAAGATTGACATGTACTCATGGCAAAATTAAAAATATCATTTCTGAGACCAGGGCCAATATATAATGAATCATTTTTAGTCCATGAAAGCTAGGAAACCTGTCAGTTAAGCACATATGCCTTAGTTCTGTTTCCAACATTTGCTTAACCCTGTTTGTGCTGAGTGCTATCATCTTTCAATTAGCACAGCTTTGGTATAGACGAGAGTACAGCAGGGATTCACTAACAGTCCACACACTCAGGTGAGGAACCTATTAGTTGTTTATGGAACAGCCTGCTCTATTTCTCACTAGGTGAAAGCTCTGATAAATTTTAGGGAAACAGAGGGAGAAAATTATCTCTCTGTAATAATAATGTTATGCTCTTGTTTGTTTGTTTGTTTGAGTTGGAGTCTCACTCTGTCACCCAGACTGGAGTGCAGTGGCCGCTCTCGGCCACCGCAGCCTCGACCTGCTGGGCTCCCGTGATCCTTCTGCCTCAGCCTTCCAAGTAGCTGGAACTACAGGCGCGCTACCACGCCTGGCTCATTTTGATTTTTTTTTTTTATTGTAGAGATGAGATCTCGCCAAGTTGCCCAGGCGGGTCTCGAACCCGCAGGTCAGGCAATCCACTCACCTCAGCCTCCCAAAGGCGTGGGATTACAGGCTGAGCCACCGAGCCCGGCTCAATGTTATGATCTTATTCTAGATAACTTTCCACATTTTATACATTTCTTGCACACTCACTATCTCATTTGATCTTTGTAAAGCCCTCAGAGAAGGGCAGGACAACTGATATTATCCTTTTAGAATTGAGGAGTTTCAGGGTCAGATATGGCTCTTTCCCAAGGTCCCATGGCAAGTATGTAGTGGAGGGGGATAGAGCTCAGGTCATCTGACTCCTACTTCAGAGTTTCCCCAGCTTTCCTCCTTCCTTTGGTTCCAGGACAGGATTGGGGGTGAAGTCAGTAGGGATGGAACTGGAGGCAGAAGAATGACACACCTGAAACCTACATTCCTTCTGTCTCATCAGCCATTTTATCTAAAACTAAGGAGGTTTGCTTGGGAGTAGCACAGATGTTTCCCTGAACTGATCTAATGAATCTGCCATCAGTGCATACTTTATGAAACAACTGTCTTTTTTTTTTTCTTTCTGAGCCAGATTATGTTGGCAGCTCATTTAAAGTCTGTTCCCTCTGCTCCAAGGAAATAGTAAAAACCCTGCAGTTAAAAAAATCTGATGAAAATACAAAAAGAAATAGCAACAATAATGAGATCTATGTGGGGCTATCACTAGATTTAGTGTGCATCTGGCACAACACAGACTTTGCAATCTTCCTCCACCAACTGGAGGGCAATATAAAGATCACAGTTTATAATTTAATGGAAAATTGCCTTTGAACAATCATGAGGCAAAGAGTTTAGCCTATACAAAAACATTAAGAAAATAATTTCAAAAAATTTTATTTTAACTAAACTCTTGGGGTTTGATGATTCTGTGGCAGCAGGAGAGAGAGTAGACAGCACAGAGAAAGACAATAAAACAGTGAGAAGAAAGTAAAGGAGTAATGGGTATCTACTGCCTGTCATTAATACATATATCCACTTTAGAAATTATTTTGTTGCCAGGAAATCCTCTCCATCAAGATGTTAATACATATAGCACACGACATTCACAGATGCTAAGAAAACACTGTTCAATTTTGGAAGTAGGCGGTGTGGTCAATCAAAAAATAAAAATCCCTAGCACAAAACAAGCCAAACGCCACTAATGACTGATGATGTTCTTTTAAGCAAGTTATCACTTTGTGTCCTCATGTACTCTCTTTCTAAGATGTTTCTAAAATAAAGAATGACTATGTGCATTTTTTTTCCTTCTAAGGTAGATGAAGTAATAGGAAGTTAACAAAAGCTAGTAAGAATTAGAAAACATGCTAAGTACATCTTGTTTGCAAAATTCTACAGCACGTTGCTGGCTATAACACAAATTGGTGTCCTTTCTTTCCAGTTTTGGTGAGTAATGGTTTCTTTCTAGGTGATTTAGATTGAAGTTAATGAATTTTTAAATACAGTTTTACACATACTGGGTTGATGCATACACATGCATATATGCATATACATACACATACATATGCTCACGTATATGTATATCTCATCACATCACATGAAGACTCCCACTAGTATGTTTTTTCCTCTTCATATATTTCCTCTAGCAAAAATGAGCATGGATAATGATTTTATAACAGGAAACAAAATGAAAGAAAATCAAACCAGAAAGTGTGAAGTGGTATGCTGTAAGAGTCCAATAAAATAAGTCAATGCACATTTATGTAGTGGTAAAGTGCTAGAAAGTTCTTTCATTAGTATTTTAAAAATGATTAGAATAAAAAGAAGTTTGCAGCTTCATTTGATGGTGGTGACCACAGGCACCATAGCAATGGCACTGGCTGAGTTGGAGTTGACTATGTCCTCATACTCCGGGGGTGGGTCTAAATGAGGTTCTGTTTCACTCCTCCGCAGGTTCACCTGGCCAGTGGCTTCCTCATAGGTTGGCGGGGGATCACAGTTGGATAGGCGAGTGGAGACAGAATCTGAGCGCCCAACTACATATTCCAGGAAGCCTGTAGACAATCCACTGCTATCAAATACCTCATCTGGTGGGGGAGGTGGGGTAATAATATTAAGGTGCTGAGGGAAAGGGATGTGGCCTTCAGTCACTGTCTGTCTACGAGTTTTGTTTCTTAGGAAACATCTCCAGATTAGAAAAATGACAAGGAGGATAATGAAAAGGCCAAAGATTAATGGAAAGGTAAGGTAAAATTGAAACCAGTCACTTCCTCTGTTACTCTCTCCTTGTTGCGCTTTTGTGTAGGTACTCCAAAACTCCTTCTGAAAATATAAGACAAAATAAATTGAAAATCAGTATGGTCAAAAGATGGGAAATATCAGATGTACAAATGTATGGATTCAATGAATACAGTGAACAAAAAACCAAAACCAGATTTGTTGGATCAAAGGACCTATAGCCTACATTTTCCATGACAAGAAATTACACACTGTTGTGCTCACTCTGAATCCTCTCTAGAGGACTGGGTCAATGAGAACACAAGAGTCTTTTTTAGACTTGGAGCTATTTATATTTGTATGCATACATTTAGAATGAAACACAAGGAATGAGGACCTTGTTCTTTATTGACTATACCAAATAATTTGCCTTTACAAATATTAAGTTAAATATCATCACTGTCCATGTCCACCTATGAGATTCTCATCCCATGATCCCCACCATCAACATGACCAGTCTTTCAGTACTCAAACATTCCACAGATAAACACCTTCTTTTTGAATGGTTCTATTTGGGGTCCTGTGGTGCTACTGCATATACTGATTTTCACCCACAGTTTCTGGTTTATAATCCCCATAGTCCTTGTTATAGTCTTTTGCTACAATGTTAGCTGTGTTAGGTCTCAGAATCAGGCCTTAGGAAACAGAATTTTTAGGACCTTCTCCTGCTCTACATTTCCCTGTCCCAAGGCAGGGCTCTTATCCTCCCCCATCTCCACCTTCTGATTGTGGGTCTTAAGACCCTCCTCAGAGAAGTTTCCAACCTACATTTTGGGGGAAGAAACGCTGAAGTCATGAAGCTTCCACAAAAACCCAAGAGGGTTGTGTTCGAGGAACTTCTGTGGAGCTGAACATATGTAGGTTCCTGGATCACAGCTGGACAGTCTTTTAAAGTACTTACATTTGACCATTTACTATAAAGAATATTCCAAAGGATACAGATGAAGAGGTGTGTACTCTAAAAAACTGTCCTCTACACAAGTAAATGGGCAAATGTAAGTGCTTTAAAGTACTCTGCACCTCTAATCCCATACCTTGCCCTACACACCTCTTCATCTGTCTCCTTTGGAATATTCTTTATAGTAAATGGGCAAATGTAAGTGTTTTCCTGAGTTATGTCACTCCAGAAAATGAATTGAACCAAAAGAGGGAGGTTGTAGGAACCCCAACTTGAACCCAGTCAGTCAAAAGTTCCAGAGGCCCAGACTTACAAGTGGTGTCTGGGGGCAGAGGTGGGGCAATGTCCTGAAGACTGAGCCCTCAGCCTGTGGTATCTGAGTAGATAGTGCCTGCACTGAACTGGAGAACATCCAGCTGGTGTCTGCTGCTTGGTGGTGGGGATAAACCTCCACATTTGGTCACAGAAGTTTTCTTCTGTGTTGATGATTATTGTGGTGTGAAAGCAGAAGAAAAATTCATTTTGAGAGTTTTTCCAAGCAAGCCCCCTTCCACCAGACATTCCACCACAACTCCCTCTCCACTCCCAAGGTTTAGGTAAAAATGTTGACTGAAGGTAAAAATTACATAGTGTTCCTAGGAGAGATCTCAGGCTAGTGAAGAAACTGTATTAGGTTATTTCCAAACCTGGATCTGAATCCCAAATTAAAAATAATCTACTAGTTCAAGTCTTTAATGTTTGTGGGAAAAAATATTTAAAAGATAAAAAAGAAATTAGACACAATTGCTAGTTGAGACCTGGGCAAATTACTCCTTTAAGCTTCACCTTAAAGTCTCTTTACCTATAAAATGGATAATACAAACCCACCTTATAGGCTGTCTGAGCACTACGATATATATATGTGTGTGTGTGTGTGTCTAATTAAGTTCCTGGCATATAAATATTCAATCAATATTAGTGATTATAATTTTTATATATTATGATAAAGTCTATGCTTCAAAATGATTGATCTATCCCATACCTAGGTACAAAGAATGCCCTCAATCCCAATGCTATCGATTCCATTTACCAATGTTCAAATTTCATCAATAACCGCTTTTTTCATAATTATATTTACTTGCAAGTATTATAGAAAATGAAATTATTTAATTATCTGGCATCAAGAGAGGGAGCCCTTGGAATCTGAATTGAGAAAAGTGGATTTGGGGAGGGGAGTTAGATCATTGCACAAATGGGTATTTGAGTTGGACTAGATTGAGAATTGCAAACTGAGTTGTCCCAAGGACTCATGGCATTTACACAAATTTATATATCTGGTTGGACATAAGACTTTGGATACTAATGCTGCTTGTTTTATAGTAAAATATGTATTTGTTTATACAGTCTTTTAAAGTACTCTGTGGGCATAATAATGACCCCAAATCATCAATGTTTCACCCCTGAGCTAGATCTTCTTTAAGGTCCATCATTACTTCAACATTCTGCGATTCTAAGGTAAATTTGGGCATCTTATAAGAAATACTGTGTGATTTAATAAAGGCTGTGAACATATTCACAATGAGTTTCACCCGAAAAAGCAGATGAAAATATACAAGATTCAATATTAAAATAAGCTAAAAGTAGAGAAAGTATACCCCAGATACAGCATTCATTTCAGAGCACTATCCAAAACCTAAAATTGTCAAATGACCCATTTGTATCACAGGTTAAAAACTATTAAATATAGATGTATAAAGTTATTATTATTATTATTATTAACAAGAAATGTGGTCTCAGTAGCTCAGGCAGCTGGAGGAATGGCAGCAGCCAGGCAGCCCAGCTTTGCAAAGGCTCTCGGCACACCAGTGGCCATAGGTACCTGACATGCGCCCTGCCTGTCAGCAAGCCACCAAGATGTCCGAGAGGAAGTTCAGCTCAGCCTAGGGGCGGCGAAGGAGGAGCCCAAGGGAGGATCTGCACAGTTGTGGGCTAAACCTTCTCCTGCATAAGTAGAAACAAAGCCAAAAAATGGCAGCCGCAAAGGATCAATCTTCAAACAACAAAGTGCACACAAAAGAGAAAAGGAGAGCAAAGGGAAACAGGCTAAAAGGGAAAAGTGGTAACCAAGGAGCTAAAGAAGTGTTAGTTACCTGCAGAATATGGAAAAACTAAAACTGAGGAGAATCCAGCCTCTGATGAAGCAGGAGAGAAATAAGGCAAGCCTGAACAATGTCATATACCATGTCTTATCAGTGGTCCCTGTCTTCCTTCTTGTACAATCCATGGGAATATTTTTATCAATTATTTTATAAATGTAATTTTTTTTAGTAGTTCTAGAAACTTTTTTGAGGTGAAGGGAATCCCCCTTTATTCTATTTTTTAAAGAGTAAATGCTTTTTTAAAAAAGTGATTGGCAGTTGAGGGAAACTGCTAGGGCAGGGAGGGGCAGACCTCATTAACAGGGTACCTGCATGATCAATGTTTGTATACCTAACCCTGAATTGTATCCCACATCTTTACATTAAAAAAAAGAGGTGAAATCATTCTCTGGTTGTTTATTTTTTGGTATAACCAGAAAATAGTATTGGCTATTGAATCATGGGGTGCTTTGACTGTCTTGGGTGTCAGCCTAACATTCCATAGATGGGGGGTTAGTTTTTACATCCGATAATGCAAAGTATACTCAATAGCAATATGGATCATAGTCTTGCATGTAATGTCTTGAACATTTAAAATTACTTCTATTCCCATGTTGTTTTTTAGTAGAATTGTTTCCTAAAGAAAACTACTCCTCAATCATGGCTCTCCCTGCCAGAATTGTGTGTACTCTGCAGCATCTTTGGTCATTGTAGTTCTGTTTTTCTAAAAACTTTGCTAATGTTCTGTGAAAGATTGTAAAATTGAGTATGTTGTACATATAATAAATTGTGAATTGGTGGGATGCATATAACAGCTGATCAACACTTGAAGATAATAGTACTTGATATCCCCTTAAGGAAAATTTGTCTCTAAATTTTAACTGGAAAGTCACTGGAAAACTTTTAAAAAATAATGATAAAGCTGGGCTTGGTGGCTCAGCCTGTAATCCCGCGCCTTTGGGAGGCTGAGGTGAGTGGATTGCCTGAGCCCATGGGTTTGAGATCCGCCTGGGCAACTTGGCAAGACCTCATCTCTACAATAAATAAAAAATGAGCCGGGCGTGATAGTGCATGCCTGTAGTTCCAGCTACTTGGAAGGCTGAGGTGGAAGGATTGCCGGAGTCCAGCAGGCCGAGGCTGCGGTGGCTGGGAGCAGCCACTGTACTCCAGTCTGGGCGACAGAGTGAGACTCCAACTCAAAAAAAAAATGATACATGGCTTTTTAGTACATATGTTAAGAATTGTGTACAAATTGAAATGTCTGTGTACTGATCTGCAATACAACCAATAAACTCTTGATTATGAAAAAAGCAAAAAACAATAAATGTGCTTCTAAAATTGTACATTATTACCTTATTGTGTAATTGTCACTTTTAGAATTGACAACCTTCCTTCCTTCCTTCTTTCCTTCTTTTTCTTTTTTACAGGGTCTTACTCTGTTGCCCAGGCTGGAGTGCAGTGGCACCCTTATGGCTACCATAGCCTCGACCTGCTGAAATCAGGTGATCCTTCTGCCTCAGCCTTCCAAGAAGCTGGAACTACGGGCGCATGCCACCATGCCTGGCAATTTTTTTTTAATTTATTGTAGAAACTAGGTCTTGCCAAGTTGTCTAGGCTGATTTCAAATCCCTGGTCTCAGGCAATCTTCTTGCCTCTGCCTCCCGAAGTGCTGGGATTACAGATATGAGCCACCGTGCTCAGTGACAACTTTATTACTGATTGTAAAGTAATATACAGTTAATTATACCTTTCTCCTCCTAGTCTCTAGAGCACCATTTCCTTTTCCTCTATTTCATTTTATTAAAAAAACTATATATCATCAAATAATTATATAATACTAAACTTAGATAAACACAGTAAAATGTGGCTCTTCAATATTGTCCACATTAATTTGGGATACTCAAGCATTAATAATGCACAAAATGAATATTTTTTGAATGCTTGCTTGGATAATTCAATTTCTCTCATTTATTTGGCATGCTGGGAAATCAAAAAATGAAAGACTAATATTATTTTTCTTTAAAAATGAAAGAAAAATAATCATACTTTTTTTTTTGTTGTTGTTGTTTTTTGGTTTTTTTTGAGTTGGAGTCTCACTCGGTTGCCCAGACTGGAGTGCAGTGGCCGCTCCCGGCCACCGCAGCCTCGACCTGCTGGGCTCCGGCGATCCTTCTGCCTCAGCCTTCCGAGTAGCCGGAATTACAGGCATGCGCTACCACGCCCGGCTGATTTTTTGATTTATTGTAGAGATGAGGTCTCGCTGCCCAGGCGGGTCTCGAACCCGCGGGCTCAGGCAATCCACTCACCTCAGCCTCCCAAAGGCGCGGGATTACAGGCTGAGCCACCGAGCCCGGCTTAATAATCATACTTTTATATGGAAGGGATTAAAACAAAGCTTAGGGAAAAATGGAATCAGTGAACCAGATTTTATACAAAGTAACTAAATCCTTGCCATATCAAATACTATAGGTTCTATCATCATCCCTATATTGAAGATGAAGAAATGGAGGCCCAGAGAGGTTACTTAATGATACACTCAGGGTCATTTAACATGTAAATATTGGAGCTGGGATTTCAACACAGGAGCAAACCAACAAGCAATCTGCCTTAATGTAGAAGTAATTTTGAACCAGATTGGTTGCTATCCTAGAAAATTCAATCTTCTGTCATTTTCAGTGTATAGTCAAAAGTGAGTTTGTGCTTTTACTGATGAAATATTTTCAGTTCAGGTAACAATGGTCTGAATAAAAAGGCAAGGATGGACTTATTTATTTGAGAAACAGACTTATTTTGTCAATAAACCCAGAAGATCAGATGAAAATTCATATGAAATCAGCTATAATAACTGTCATTCAAACAATAAACTTGGTCTATATATTTGAAAGCTATTTATGTAGTTCTTATTGTGAAAGCAGCCAAAAGCTGTTTACAAAGAGCAAATGATTTCAGGACATGGTAGAGCAGTGCTTTAGAGGGAAGGAAAATTGCACAAACCTCTGTGTACCTAAACAAGAACTTGTAGAATAATTAAATCATAGTTCTCCAGCAATCTTAGCCACAATGCAAAAGATTTGTTTAATGAAGGAAAGAGTCATTAAGGGGACGCCATAGTTTGAGATCAGGCTAAAATTATATAAATGGTAACCACAATCCAGAGCTGCCTGAGAGATCTGACAACCATTTCAGAGGGGGGATCCCCAAAAGGCACATGATTCATCATGTGAGGTGAGTCTTAGAACCAAATGGAGTGAGTACAAGGTTCTTTGAAAGATTATTTATTTCCCTTTTACAAAATGTGACTTATCTGTTTTGAATTTTCTCATTGTCATTTATGATCAGAATCTGAGTGACCCGAAGCCTGACAGACTCTATTCATAATTGGAAAGACAGTAGAGATGGATATGTTTCCAATCTTTGATGAATCAGCTCAGAACCCACTTGGGAAAGCTGGGAAGTGGGTGATTTTTACCAGTGTGTCTATATCACTGAGGAGGGCCCAGCAGCATTTATAGACAGCACTCATATGTCTTCTTCCTTTCCTTGAATGAGAATGACAAGAAGTGGAAGGAAGAACTGTAGGAGATGAGGGACTAACCACCAATCCTAACTCCAAAAGGTGCCTTGTTGAGAGCAGAAGGTAGAAATATCTACAAGTTGTGGAATTCAAGCAAGAGGTTGTCCAAAATTTTTAAGATATCTTATCAAGAGAGATATCCTAGGGAAAGTGGCTGGACTTACACACGAGTCATTTAACATCTCTGTATTACTTTCCTTGTCTGTAAGGTAATAACAGGTATATCTAATCTCTGAGAAAATAGAAAGATCATTTGTAAATTGACACAAAGGCTGGCGTGTGGCTCATGTCTGTAATCCCAGCACTTTGGGAGGTTGAGGCAGGAGGATTGCCTGAGCCTAGGAGTTTCACATCAGTCTGGATAACATAATCCTCATTTGTAAGAATTAAAGTACACTCATAAAATGTGGAACTTAATTACTTAATAGCTAAACTTGTTCATATTTTACTAAATGTTCAAACCAAACAGTTAGCTTCAAAAAGACTCAAGGTACCTAGGTAACTTTGAATGTTGCATCCGAAATCTGTAATTTTATCTTTCATACCTGTCTTCTACATGTAGCACAGAACAACAAAATGTTTGAATATTTTTTCAAAGGAATTGAGATGACAGCAGAGCAGAAATGATAAAAGGACACTACTTCCTTCTGAAGTCAGATGATTCTAACTCCATCACTTACTAGCTGTGAGGTTTCTTTCTTTTTTTTTTAGAGAGAGAGTGAGAGACAGTGTCTTGCTCTTTCTCTCATACTGGAATGCAGTGATGCATTCATTGCTCACTGCAGCCTCAAAATCCTGGGCTCAAGCCATCCTCCTGCCTCAGCCTACTGAGTAGCTGGGACTACTGGCACATGCCACCACACCCAGCTAAAGCTGCAAGGTTTCAGATAGCAACACTACTCTGAAACCATTTTCTCAGTTGTAAAATAAGGAGGAGGCATATCTCACAGGGGTGTTATGAGAATCACACAGACAATGTCTGGAAAGCACCTGACATGGTACCTAACATAGCATGTACTTACAACACTGGTTATGCAAAAAGAAAAAAAAAAACAAGAGAGAGAGAGGATAGATTTGAGTGTGATATAAAACTGCCTTGTTCCTCTAGTCATTTTATGTATGTTAGATTAGCCACAAGTAACAAAATATCCACAAAGTACTTAAACAATAATGCCAATTGTGTTTATCAAGAAGAGGTGATTGAAAATACCAGAATTGATGACTTGGGCAAAAGTATGACAGGATCTACACTGGTCTCCTGCAATTCTTTTGGCCTTTCCTATTGGATATAACCTGGCTGTCTCTGCTCCTGTTATCACATCCTGGTATGATCCAGATCCCAAGGGTGAAATGCTTTCTTTTCACAAAGTTTTGTCTCTTTTATCAGGGAAATAAAATTTTCTTAGAAGACCAGGTTATTTCCATGTATCTCTTAGGCCAGCAGTCAGATACATGACCACCCCAAGCAGTAGGAGAGACCAATAAAGCAAATATCTTGAAAGGGGAACATGATTGCTGTGATTGATGTAGGCTAGTGTGATTTATCACTAGGAACTGGGCACACTATCACTCTCCCCAAAAATCAGTGTTGCCTTAGAAATAAAAAAGGAGTGAAATGGCTGTTGGATAAGTAACCAAAAGTTTCTATCATATTTCTGTTGGATGGAGATGCTATATGAAATCACTATCATCTTAGATTCAATTAATATAGTACATTGTTTTCCTTTCTGCTAGAGGTTGTCTGTGGTAGAGAAACTGATTATCAACCTGCAATGGGATATTGGAAGTATAAAGACAGGTGAAAATTTAAAAATATTTGGCAGCTTTAGGTAAATTCAGGGCTCGTAACAAGTTACTATAAATAGAAGTCAGTAAACATTTTCTGTTAAGAACTAGACAGTAAATATTTTAGGCTTTGTAGGACAACAGATCTCTGTCCTAGATACTACTCTACCTTTGCAGCATGAACCCAGCAACAGGCACTATGTTAATCAATGGCCACGCATCTGTTCTAATTAAACTTTATTTACAAGAACAGATGGTGGGCTGGATTTGATGTCCAGGCCATATTTTTCCAACCCATGTTTGTGATCAAACAAATGGATCACGAAACCATTTATAAAAAGCAGAATGATTAAAAGTGTACAGATGTGTGTATGTGTGTGTGTGCCTGAAACATAAACAGAAATGTAAGAATATTTCCAAGTCTCTTTGGATATTCATCAATTCAATAATTGTTGCAGTTACAGGAAGTTTTTAGTGTTTGATCCAGTATGTGCATGAGGGCATGACTGAATAAGTTGTTTGAGTTCAAACATCAGTATTATTTTTCAGCATCCCAAGTTATCCCAAAAATACAGCCATGGTTGAGAACCAGGATGTTAAAACAGTACTTCATACTTCAGTGTGCATACTCATCACCTGGGGTCCTATTAAAAATGCAGAGTCTGAAACTTTAGGTGTGGGGTGAGGATTGAGACTTTGCAGTCCTAACAAGATCTCAGGTGAGGTTGATGTTGCTGGTTCACAGACCACACTTTGAGCACCAAGATGCACCAAGATTTTCAAGGCCTGGGATGCCTAGATCCTGTCCCCAGAAACTTATGTATTTGGTCTGGGATGTGGCTAGGACATTGAGAGTTTTAAAGGCTCTGCAGGTGATTCTAATGCACAGCAAAGCTTGAGAATCTCTGTGCCAAAGTGCATGATGATTCATTGATTTTAGTTATGTTATCAGCCCTAATGTGGATGATGTTTCAGGTCCAAACATCCAAATGAAGGTGGAGATCAGGGTTAGCACTTCATCCTTTTGCTCTTGTCCATCTCTGAGGAGTAGGAGGAAGGTCAGGATGGAAACAGGAGGCTCAGGCAACCTGGGTGTAAGAATAAGCACAAAGTGTGCCCTGGGTGACCTCAAAAAAAAAAAAAAAAGCTGGTTGAGAGAGAATGGTGGGAGGGATTACCACAGAAAATTTTCACCACATAATTCATCTCAAGTCTTGGATCCGACTGTGGGGTAGAAAAAAACCACAGCAATTTCTACGGATTCTTCCTTCTCTGTATGGAAGGCAGGATGACATGGTGGGCAGAAAGGCAAGACAGACTCCCAGTGGCAAAATATAGAAGTAAAGTCTATTTCCCAAAGCATAAACAACACAAAGAATTTAGAAGCGAGTGGACAATGAGAATAATGATGATGATGGTGATGATGATGATAAATGGCTACCGCATAAGGTACTCACACTGTCAGGCACTGCTCTAAGTGATTTCCATACATTAACTCATTTAATCTCAATAACTCAATGAGGTTGATGATTTTCTTATCTCTATATTACTTATGAAGAAACTGAGGGACAGAAAAGTTAAATAACTTGCCCAAGTTCAGTCAAGATGAGTAGTTAAGCTGGGATGTGAACCCATGAAATGTGAAGTCAAGAAACCACTGCAGCAAACTGCCTCTCCAAAACAGGAAAATATGAGAATCCTCAGTGAACTGACCACTTTAAACACTCACAAAGAGATGCTCACCTTGTCCTTCCTCATTTCTAGGAGAAAACGGTGTATAAGACCAAGTTAGATTGAGACTAGTAAAGAAGCAAGATCACCTTCTGGAAAGTCAAAGGGCGGGCCATAATCCTCATTTGTAAGCAAGTGTTAAAGTATACTCATAAAATGTGGAAGGCAGTTTTAGTAAATGTTCAAACCAACCAGTTAGCTTTAAAAAGACTCAAGCTACCTATGTAACTTTGAATGTTGCATTCAAAATCTGTAATTTCATCTTTTATATGTGTAATCTACACGTAGCAAAGAAGAACAAAATGTTTGTTCTAAGACAATCTTAGGGTTTATATACAAATTTCATCTGGTTAAGTAGAGAATAGACTGAGAAAACGAGAGTAGTGAAAGAAGAGAGAAAAAAACATACATACATAACTACCATTTTGATAAATAAACTTCATTTTACTAGGAAATAACTTTTTATCCACAGCCATAAGATACGATAAAATAACTATTCTCCACATCTTTAAGCAAGAAACTAGAGGTCACATTGACTCAGGGACAGGCTGATTTGGGAATAGGCTGGGAGTGGACACTAGAGGCCACAGTCTGGAATAAGGTAATGATCAAAGTGAGGTCAGCAGCTCTCTGGGTGTTCAAACCCCCCAACCATCCTCTAGAATTGTGTTTGGGGTGGGATTTGTTATATTCTCTCTCACTCTCTTTCTGGTGAGCTCATTCAATAATATGATTTCAATACCATCTGTAAAATGATAAATCCCATATGTATACTTCCAAACCTGACATTCATTTTTACAGCTACTTGACTGACATTTCGATTTGGATGTCTAGTAAGAATCTCTGACTTTACATGACATAAATTCCCTAATTCTCAACCCTAGGTATCCCTCCTGCCAATGTCCCCAGGTTAATAATAGGATCACCATTAAGTCTGGTGTTCAAATCCAAATGTCGCAACCTAAATTAATTTCCCTATCTGCCATTTCTCACCTCCTGTCCATGAGAAAATCTTGTCAACTTGTCCAAATATCCATGTGGAATTTTTCTGCCTTTCTTTATTTTTTCAGCCATTATCTCAGTTCAAGCCACACTAGACCATCACCTGGACCAGCCCCAGTGGTTCTAACTGGTCTCCATCTTCAAATCTCCCCTACTGCCTTATATTCTGGAAAGCAGCCAGAGTCACTGGTTAAACATTCAACATTTATTCCACTTTATATGCAATATTATAAATTTTACTTTAAATATTGATCCGTTATTTTTCACCTCTTCTGTTGAATTTTTTTTTAACCACATTACTTCAAAAGTACACTTGCTGCAACTGAAGGGAAAAACCATAAGTGGAGGATTGTAAGGGCAATATGCAGGAAGTCACCTCTGTGTATATAGGGAAGCCAGCCTAAGGCTCATTACCATTACCATTGTCACCTAGGATGAGCTTGCCAAAGAAGTACTCTGCCTTAATGTCACCCAGAGACCCCATCTTGCGGGCCAGAATCAAGGAAAGTTAACATTTACTTAGTTAATAAACAAAAGTTTTCACGTAAAGTTGAAGATCCCTTTTATTTTAATCCCCGCCCAATTCGATTCCCTTCATTTCTTCCCCAGAGGCAACCACTATGATGAATTACACATTAAGTTTTATACTTTACCATGCACATGTACCCACAGACACCAGGGCTCCAGACTGCCCACCAAAAGACACCTCACTGCACTCCACCCCACTTCTACGTCTTCAACCCCACGCCACCACACTCCACCTCACTCCACCTCCCTTAGCCCTACTTCACAGTTTATAAGGAGAAGTCTAATGTTGCATTTCCCCAGAGCTCATGGACTACCTTTCCCCTTCATCCCTGGAGATCCTGAGTTGTCTGTCTGGGTGGGTGGAGAGACTTCTGGATACCCGTTGGAAACATGCGTGGGGACCTGGCCTGCCTCCTGAAAGGTATGCACACATGCATCAACGGGACACCTTTATTGCTTGAAGAACCAGATAACTTTATTGGAAACAAGGGCAGAACTGAAAGGAAAAGAAGGGGGTGCTGTGCGAGGGCAATAGGCAGGCCCCGCCTGGTGTCCTGAGCTGGGAAGGCACCCATGACTGCGGCAGTTTCAGCTCAGTTCTCCTTGTGGTGGTCGCCTAGCGTGCGCTTGTCAAACAGGTACTCCACCAGGCTGGTTTCTGGAGCCCACATCTTGCGCAGGCTGGTCACGTAGTCACCCAGCTTATTGATGGCCCAGATCTGCTTGTGCAGACAGTGGCTCTCCAGGAAGGCACACAGCTGGGAGTCGCCCTTGTTGGTGGCCAGTTGGTGCAGCTCCAGGAGGCCCTGGATGACGGTCGTCTCCAGCTAGAAGGCGCACTCCATGGCCTTGAGCTTGCTCTCCCAGTCTTCGCATTCTGGCTTCCTGATGTGGCGCAGGGAGACGCTGCCGCCTTGCAGTTTCTACAGCTTCATCAGCTTCTTGGCGCACGCCCTCTTCTGCAGTGAGTGACGCAGGAAGTAGCAAGCAAAATGCCCCAGGGCCACATCTTCAAGGTTGAAGTAGAGGGTCATGGACACATACATGTAGGAGGTGTAGAGCTCCAGGTTGATCTGGTTGTTGATGGCGGCCTCGCAGTCAGGGTGGTAGTTATGGCACAGCTGCAACGGTGGGGCGGTGGCCATGGCGGGCAGCAGGACAGGCAGAGGCAGTGGTGGTGGAAGGCAAATGGCGAATGGCCAGCAGTGTCTCCAGGAAGGAACCAGAAGTGGGCAGTGGTGACCTTTATGGGCAGAAGGGCAGCCTGGATGGGGAGGGGAAAGGTAAAGGAGGCAAGGGAGGGGAGAAAGGTGAGGTTGGGTAAAGAGGGGGAAGAAGGCGGAGGAGGGAGGAGTCAGGGAAGGGAAGATGAGGGGAGTGGGGCCAGAACACCAAGTTCCATCTATAAGAAGGCGGAGGAGGGAGGAGTCAGGGAAGGGAAGATGAGGGGAGTGGGGCCAGAACACCAAGTTCCTGGGCCACTCTGCAGTCTGGCCTGTGTTGTTTTTATTTTTACAATAACATTTTTATTGACTAAGGACTTTCTCTTGTCCTGTAATTGTTTTCCTCTGCTACAGCCCATTCTTTTTTTTTTTTTTTATCAGTGACCTCCTTAAATTCTGAGAATATGAATTTGATATTTTTGCTGAAGTTCACTTCTGTTTCCTGTATTTGCCTGTTGGTTCTCCCCTGCAAAATTAGTTGCATTTGCTCACGATGATCTCCTCTTCACTCTCTTCAAATGTTTGACCAGCCTTTGTCCATCGAGATTTGGAATGGAGGACTCTGGGTGGCCTTGAGACTGAGTATGCATTTGACCCACAGCTGTGTTCATCTCACTAACAGGTTCTCCCAGGAATGGGGGCTAGCGTCACTTTGCTCTGCTCTTCTCCTTCGGGGATGGAGGTGTGGAGCCGGCAGGGGGGACAGGACCATTCCAAATGCCAAAAGCATGGACTTCCTCTGGTGTCGGGAGACCAGATCTCTATTCTGGGTAGATGTCACCTTTCGTTTTATCTCCCTTCTGCTGTTGCAGTTCTGCTCATTTCTCAAACCCTGCTGTAATTTCGGTGTCCTTCCTCACAAAGTGATTCACTGTTTTTCATGTACTTTGGGGGGACAGAAGGGGAGTCGAATGCCACTGGTGCTTACTGCCCAATGGAGAAGGGTCAGGGGAGGGTCAGATCAGGGCAGGGCAGGAAGATCTGCTCTCAGAGAGTAAGTCTTTCATCTCACAGTGTTTTATGTTCTCTGAATTAGCCAACCTGAGAACATCTACTTTTCCTGTCCTCGAAGAATTCCTCACAATTTCTCCTAATGATACCTTTTCATGTGTGTGTAGACCATTTTTGTATGTTTAGCCCCATCATGATTTCTTTTCTTTGCTTTACTTTATGAAAATGCACATAATTTTCTGAATAGGTAATATATTGACATGGTTCAAAAGCCACACAACCCTACTCTCTGCAGGCAACTAGTGATTACTTGTTATAATCCAGAAGAGAAACGTGAATAAAATAAAGAAGTACTACTCGAGAGAAGAAAACATCTTTAAAATATGTTCTTTAGAAGCACATTCTTCTCAAGTGCACATGGGATGTTTTTTCCATGGTAGATCATATTCTTGGTCATAACTGAGTCTCAATAAATTTTAAAAAACTTAAATAATACAATAGCAGAAGAGAAAAAGGGTCTTACAACACAAATCCAACTTTATTTTTAAGGCACTAGAGAATGAACAGCAATATATATTCAAACCACGCAGAAGGAAGGGAATAATGAGAGGAACATGATTCAGTGAAATAGAAAAAAAAAAAAAAAGCAAGTTGTTAATATTAAAAAAGATAAATTTCTAGACAGCCTGGTTGGGAAAAAAAGAGAAAACACCAATTACCAATATTATGAATGAAAGAGAAAACATCCCTACAGATGAAAAGAATATTGCCATAATTGACTTAGATAAATTATGATTCACTCTAGCAATTGGGTATATTTTCATTCCAAACAATTTGGGGTTCTCTTAGCAAGGATGATGGATAAAGTGGTTTTCAGATTAGTAAGTAACCTTGTCTGCTCTCTTTATTAGCGACCTAGAATAAATTAACTCATGCAACTATTTTTTTCCCCAGGAGTGATGACGTTAGGGCAATCAATGATCAAATTTTAATAAGCACAAGATTTCCAGGATAATAAAAGTGAGTAGTATAAGAGTTCAGTGAAGACAGGTATAATAGTGTGTACTGGAAAAATATTTTTATAGTAATTTTAAGAAATACTAAAATCTCTAGTAGATAATTGTTTATCTCTGTTTATCTCTGTTTTGCCTAAAGTGTACCCTGAGTTTATAATTTTTTTTAGTTGAAGTCTCATTTCGTTGCCCAGGCTGGAGTGCAGTTATATGCTCATGGCTACCACAGCCTTGACCTTCTGGACTCTGGCGATTCTTCTGCCTCAACCTTACAAGTAGCTGGAAATACAGGCATGTGCCACCACGCCCAGTTAATTTTTTTTCTAATTTATTGTAGAGATGTGGTCTCATCATGTTGCCCAGGCTGGTTTTGAACCCCTGGGCTCAGACAACCCTCTAGCCTCTGCCTCTCAAAGTTCTGGCATTACAGGCATGAGCCAACGTACCCAGCCTTTAAATATTTAAAAATAGAAAACAGCAAAGTGGAATGGAACAGTTTTAATAAAAAACTAATATAAAATTTAGGCTAATGAGGAATTATAATTTTTATTAGTCTACCTCATTTTGCTTATTAATATGCACCTGGATCTTTGTAATATAATCTATCTTTCAAAGTCATAAAAGTAACTCTGTAGCATTGAAAAATTTCAATAACTTTAGATAGAACTACTTTTTTAAATCAACTCTTCTACTACTTCAAATATTAACCTTATAATGAAACCTCATCTGTTTACTTAACTTAAAGATAGCTGCCTTGAAAATGATCTTACTATCAAACCAAATAAGTTCATAATTGTCTAAAAGTTCAGATTGACACTTCTCAGAAAATAACAGGAAATCTCAGCCTATACCTCTTCCAAATTGGCCCAATCACATTGTGAGTTCCATTAAGTTTTTTTCTTGTCAAGACATTCTGTCTTATGTTCCAAGTATGTTAGCTACATGGTATGATGTTGATGAGTACTAGATTAAGAATCAAAAGCTACAAGTTCCAATTCTATTCAGAAGTCAAGGGCTTCATTGGTCTCTTGGGCACTTGCAATTCTAGTCTATACATGGAAAGATCACCTGCTTTGTCTATCCCAATAAGAATTGTTCTAAGGCATTTTAAAGCACTAGAACTAAAAATAAATCTAAGCTGCTCTTAAGCATCAGTCATCAGTTTTTTCCTGTTTCTATCATATCTAAGCTTGAATAAATATGTGGTGTGCTTTTAGTAATGGCCTAATAAGGACTGACATAAGAAGCCTGAAGGTAAACTGTTTCATTGTAAAGCTCCTGACACAACCATCACTAATTAAAGTAAGAAAGCACTGTGTTCAATGAGGAGAAGGGAGGGCAAAAATGAGGAAGAAACAGAATTAGAAGACCTGGATCCTGGGTCCTATTTCATGCTTCATCAGTATCTTGTGATGGGACAATGAGCAAATCAACAGCTTCTCCTCATTTGCAAAATGAAGCACTTGACCTGTTTGGTTTTCATGGACCCCGTAAAAAGATGATTGGAGCTTATTCCATGAGTCTTTCTTCAACAATGGAATGGAATGGAAAAAGCAGCATTTAACCTATTCATGATGAGCAGTGACTGGTATCAAATGTTA
Organism: Carlito syrichta; assembly: GCF_000164805.1. Classification (NCBI taxonomy): domain Eukaryota; kingdom Metazoa; phylum Chordata; class Mammalia; order Primates; family Tarsiidae; genus Carlito; species Carlito syrichta. The sequence continues at coordinate 111,530 of NW_007250843.1, forward strand.
GTTTTTGGAATTGGATACTATCTTAACACTCAAATAATAATGCCATTTTAAGTTAAAGCATTAGTGTGACTCTTTAAAACATACAATTTGAGAAAAACCAGAGCCTTCTTTGGATCTACTGGCTACTGTAGCTCAGTAAGGAACAGATGACCTGTTTTAGCTTGATGGTACCCAAGACTAGGACTAACAATATAAAGCTATAGCAGAGTTCCAATTTTTTTTTTTTTGCAATTGATTATATTGCACTTTGGAAGTGGCTAAACTGAATCTTATTTCTACAGTTATGATGTGCCAACCATGGCCAGATGTCCTGCCCTAGGGGAAAGAGCTAATGACAACCCCCAGTATTAAAGAAATCGGCAGCCACTCACTGTAACAAAAAATGATTTACAGTAATGGTCCTATCTAGATCAGAATATCTGAGGAGTGAGCAGGAATGGTGATTGGTTGTTATACTTTATCAAATATAACATACCATGAATTGAAGCGTATACTATTTTTATTTATTAAAAAAGAAACAGAATGCTTTCAATTAATCTATGATATGTCATTGTTTGTAAATTGCACCTCAATTTCAGAAAAGTCAAAATTTAATAAATGATTGGATCATCAGTGAAATATGATATTTATGGATTTTGTCACCCATTTGCCTGAATACATTTATCAAAGTTGCTACATTTTAAAATTATTCATAATTATTTATACTTTTTGGTAATTTATTTGTGGCTTCAACTAATAGTCTAAACTATTATATACAAATATAGAAACCAACAAAAAAGAAAAAAATGGCATTTTCTGCTGGCCATCATGTCATTTTACAAGCTCTCAACCTCATCATAAAATGGGTTTCTTTCTTTCCTTTTTTTTTAACCTTTTTTCCTCATTTCCTGGAGGAAGAGGTTTAGCATATTGGACTACGGAATGCAATTCCTTGGGTAACAGTCCCTGACTCTTTAAATTCATAGCTCTCCTCTTCCTAGCATGCCATGGGGGGCATGTGACATCTTTCAGGTGAAATAACACATGCTCTAAACATTTATCAAGCATAGTCACTGCCCTAGGGACCTACTTTAATCTCAATTTGAGAATAAGGATTTTTTTTTTTTTAGTTGGAATCTCACTTTATCACCCAGGCTGGAGTGTAGTGATACAATCAGAGTTTACCGTAGCCTCAACTTCTAGGGCTTAGGTGATCCTTTTGCCTTAGTCTCCTGAGTAGCTAGGACTACAGGCATGCACCAGCATGTCCAGCTAATTTAAAATTTTTTTTTCTTTTCTTTTTTTTTGTAGAGATGGGGTCTTGCTATGTGGCCCAGGCTGGTCTCAAATTCCTGGGCTCAAGCAATCCTCTTGACTCAGTCTTCGAAAGTGCTGGGATTACAAGTGTGAGCCATCACGCCTGACCAGAGTGTGAGGGTTTTACTGCTGTCAATTCCACTGACTACAGCTTCATGCTGAATATGTGAACCTATTCATGACAGTACTGCCTATCAAGCAGTGAAGCATCCCAAAGCAGAAGCATGGTGGGTGACAGGGCCACAGGTTATCCTAAATCCATGGTGCAAATCATTTCACAAGTGATAGCAAATGGAACTGTCAGTCCCACCAGTACCTGCTCTCTAAGGATAGGTCTAAAAAAGGCAAATTGGCACTGGGAGAGGAAAGCTACTGAGGTAACTTCAGGTCAAGCTTAACAGACTACTGGCATGAACGGGAGAGCCTCCCACTGAAGGAAATCTACTACTTTATTAATATCAAACAGGCTGAGATCTTCCTAATTAAATTACCACCAAACCTGACATGAATAACTAAGACTACATAGGATTTATAATCCACAAAAGGGCCCAACTGCCAGAGACTAAAGTTCACCAGTAATTTAAAAACAACATCGATAATATAATCAATAAAAATTTACTTTAAATGATCATGTAAGGGACAATGACATATAAAGTCTGCAGAAATCAGACCTTCCTCATCTCTTCAGAAGGTAGCTCAGAATAAAAATTGCACAAAATGACATACTTTGGTCCTTGTTAACTTATTCTCAAGAGGTCCCAAAGTAAAGATGCCTTTGGGAGCTCCAGGAAAGCACTCTCATATGTCTGAAAGGAAACTTCATATTTAGCTTCCCCAGGAAAGTCTGGAATGGGTCTAGGAAAGGTACAGGAAAGTCTGGATGGAAATGCATAGGGTATGGCTGCAGGAGGACCACAGTAATGCCCCATGTTTGCCTCCTGTATTTCTATGCCCAAACTTGACTTTCACCTGGAGGCAAGGTTCTGGATCTGGCTCATGTGCCATTAGTAGATCATGAAAGGCTAAGTGAAACAGGAGTTTTCCTAACAGTATCAGATAATCTGAGTTTCTGCCCGAAAAATATCTGGGACCTAGTGAACAATTATTAAATACCTCAGACATTGAGAAATTCATGTAACCACTATCACTACCCACAAGTGTCTACATGCTACCCACTCTCATGGGTTCTAAATTCAGGGTGTTCCAATGTAGTTTTTGTGACATATACTAGTATGAAGAGGCACTGCATATATCTTTCTTCCTCAATAATTTTTACATAAGACAAAATTAAATGGTAAGACTTGGACCAAGAGGTATTATCTATAAAGGGATTGCTGGACTTAGATCTCAAATCCTTGAATATTAGTAATTCAGTTTCTAAAATATAACCGCAACTTGGGGGTAGAGTGGCACATGGAGTGCACAGGAAACAGCATAAAAGTTTGGGACAATGCCCCCAAACACAACAGTACTCTGTACACCCAGAAATACCACTGCAGACCTCTTTGAGTGTTCCAAGTGCCTTTAGCTAAACTGCTTGCTTTACGATCTAACAAGGTGTTATCTAATAAAGCAATTTCCCTGGCTCCATGGAGACTTTTGAACCCTGGAGTGTACATTTTAAAAGTGAACTTCCTTATTCCAAAATAATTTTAGATTTACAGAAAAGTTGCAAAGATAATACGGAACATTCCCCTGTGCCTCTCATCCAGTTTCCCCTAATGTGGGCATCTTACATTAGGATGGTACATTTGTTATAATTAATGAACCAATATTGGTCCATTACAGTTAACCAAGCACAACAGTTTATTTAGATTTTACTAGTTTTTCTCTAATGTCCTTTTGTTCCAGAATCAAGTCCACATTTCATTTAATTAGCATGTCTCTTTAATCTCCTCTGGTCTGTGACAGTCTTTCAGTCTTTTCTATTTTTTTCCATGACCTTGACAGTTTTGAGGAGTCAGACATTTTGTAGAATGTCTCTCAATCTGGATTTCTCTGTAACTTTGACATGATTAGACTGGGGTTATGGGTTTGGAAAAAAATACTACAGAAGTGAAAACCCGTCTCAGTATATCATATACATGATTTACTAACCTTGATCACCAGGTCAAAGTAGTGTCTGCCGGCTTTCTCCAATGTAAAGTTATCCTGCCCCCCAACCAGTGCTTGCCTCTTTCCAATCCCTGCTCTTTGAAAGTATGCCTTTAAGTTCAAGCCACACACAAGGGCGGCAGGAAATTGAGCTCTACTTCCTGGGGGAAGTATTTATATACATAATTTGGAATTATTTTATTTATTGCAAATTTGTCTCTTTTCACCTAATCATCCATTCATTTATATCATTATGCATTCATGTGTATCTATTTTGTGCTATGGTTTTAATCCAACACTACATTATGTCGTTGCTCAAATAATTCAGCTTTGATCACTGAGACTTCCTTTAGATGGGTTCTTATGTCCCTTTAACATGCTCCTTTTCTTTGTTGTTTTTTTAAGCACGTCCTTACTTTCTATATTACAATATGCTCGAGCTCATCTTGAATTCTCCATGTTTCAGCACAAGAACAGACCATTTCCCCCAAATAATCCTGTTTTCTTTTATTGTAGAATGGAATTAGAAACCTAGATCTGGGCACTAGGTGGGACTACACAGGTTTGATAAGCACTCTAAAGTTTGAGGACAACTATTTTGGGAAGTCAAGCAAAAATGAACTAGAAATTATTTGTGAAGAAAAGTTCTAAAATAATTGTTTTAAAGATATACTATTTTCTTAATCTTAGTTCAAGATTAAAAGTTCAAAAATTCAGAAAACTCTTGTGGTCCCATGGAGAGAAGAGAGAAAAATGGTAGTGACCAAATAATGATTCCTAAATAAATGGCTATAATTGAGCAGATAACCACTATAATAAAATATATTTACTGAAAGTTTTCTCTGTGCCAGGTACTATGCTAAGTGTACAGCTTCAAACCTAATGTTGCAGGTATAATTTCCCTCTTTTAAATGATAAAAAAATGGAGGCCTATAAAGATGAAAGGTTTACACAAAGCAATAGTCAGTAGGTGGCAGAGCTGAGACACCATATCAAGGTCCATCTGATTCTGGAAGCAGAGGATTTTGGCAGGATACCTCAGCTTTATTGAGGTATAATTAACAAATAAAAATTGTGTATATTTAAAGTGTGCAACATGCTTACATGAGCCTTTGTGTGTATGTCTGCTGTTTCTACCACAGCTGAAAGGCCATGAGGGGCACCATCTTCATTGTTGTATATACTGTGTCTGTTATTGTATAATTAGACTTGTGCTCCAAATTAGGTAAATAATTACAAACGAATATTCTACTGAAAGTTCATGGCTTGTATTTAAAAATAATGATACTATGTCAGAGTAAAAGTGCTCTGAGTGATAAATTTTAGTAAACAAAAAGATAGCTAATAAGTAGTCTAAGAGGAGAAAGCAAATCTCAAAGCCAACCATTTTCTTCACTCCTAAGATTAGATGAAACTGGCCAGGCACAGCGGCTCATGTCTGTAATCCCAGCACTTTGGGAGGCCAAAGTGGGAAGATTGTTTGAGCCCAGAAGCTCGAGACCAGCCTGGGTAACATAGAAAGACCCCGTCTCTTAAAAAAAAAAAAAAAAAAAAAAGATGAAACTGTGTTGTACAATGCTAGATCCTTCTTAACATATAACAAGCACTATTCTGAAACAGTTGTGCTGAAATAGATCAAAAATAAGAATGTCACTTTTATTATACTACTAGACCAAAAGCCCTTTGGCACACCTTATCATAAATGGTATTTTTTTAATTTTAAAGATGTGGGGTATAATTCAGGGTTAGGTATACAAATGCTGATCATGAACCGGGCTCGGTGGCTCAGCCTGTAATCCCGCACCTTGGGAGGCTGAGGTGAGTGGATTGCCTGAGTCCGCGGGCTCGAGACCCGCCTGGGCAACTTGGTGAGACCTCATCACCACAATAAATAAAAAATTAGCCAGGCCTGGTAGCGCGCATCTGTAATTCCGGCTACTCAGAAGGCTGAGGCGGAAGGATCGCCGGAGCCCAGCAGGTCAAGGCTGTGGTGACCGGGAGCGGCCACTGCACTCCAGTCTGGGCAACAGAGTGAGACTCCAACTCAAAAAATAAAAATAAAAAATAAAACAAATGCTGATTCTGCAGGTACCCTCGTTGATGAGGTGTGCCCCTCCCTTTTTAATTTTTGACATTTTGAGCTTTTAGAGTATCTGTCACCTGAATAGTGAATATTGTACTTAATCAGTAACTTTTCTACCCTCATTCACATATTGCAGTCTCCACTGTCTATTATTATACTCTATCTCTCCATGTGTACCCATTATTTAGCTCACTTAAAAGTTAGAACATGCAGTATTTGACTGTTTCTGTGTTATTTCAGTTAGGATAATGGACTCCAGTTCCATCCATGTTGCTGTAAAAGACATGATTTAATTCTTTTTTCTGACTGAGTAGTATAGCATTCCATGGTGTGTGTGTGTGTGTGTGTGTGTGTGTGTGTGTGTGTGTGTGTGTAACTCACACTTTCTTTATCCAATCCTCCATTGATAACACTTAGGTTGATTACATATCTTTGCCATTGTGAATAGTGCTACAATAAACACAAGAGTGCAGGTATCTTTTTGATATATTGATTTATTTCCCTGTATGCATATATTGAGTAGTGGGATTTTTGGATAAATGGTAGTTCTAGTCTTAGTTATTTGAGAAATCTCCATACTGTTTTCTACAGTGGTTGTACTACTTTACATTCCCATGAATAGTATATAAGCATTCCCTTTTGTCTGCATCCTTGCTATAAATGGTGTGGCTTTAATTGCATAAGAAAACACGGATAACAGATGCTAAACCATAAGAAATGGAACATAGCACCAACATAATAAAAAATTTAAAGTCCACATTTATCAGCCAATTTGTGTATTTTGTAATATGCCAATGCATTCATTCATTCTCTATTTAGCCTCTATTATGTGCCATTACTGCTTTATATGTTACGTTTAGGGACCATAGCTACAATCTCTTCCCATGACTGTTAGCTCTAGGACAACAGCGTTTCTCTTCTGTTTTGTTCACAGCTATGCAAAATTTGTCTGTTTAGTTTGAGAACTAGATCTGATTCCAAGAGAAGATGTCGAATCGGCAGTTAGTCATATATGTCTATAGTACAGGGTATCCCTCCCTGATATATAAATTTGGGAATCATTAGAATTTCAAGCTACAAGAATAAGAAAGCTCACCAGAGGAGTGAGTATAGACAGAGCAGAGATCCAAAAAATGAAGTAGTTGCTGGATGGGGATGCTATGTTAAGAGTTTTTTTTTTCTTTTCCCTAATACGAGGTACATAGGCTAGGAAATTATCTCATAGTTAAAGAAGTTTCTACTTGCTTCAAAGATTGCTGAAAGGCAGCATACTGGCTCTGTGGGCTGGAAAAAATACATAGAAGCACTGAGATGCATAAAAGTCAGAGGGGTAGGCATTAAAAACATTGTTCACCTTGAGAGTCAATGACAAAACTGACTCAGGCACTAAAAGAAGCCAGTAAGGTAGTTGGATATACAACATAAAAGCCAATAACCTACAAACCACATATCTAACATTAGATTCATACCTAGAACATAAAGAATTCTCAAAACTCAAAAGTAAAATGAAACGAAGCATCCAATTAGAAGGTAAACATGAAAGTAAACATCCTATTAAAAAGTAAAAATGTCATATAGAAGCCGGGCTCGGTGGCTCAGCCTGTAATCCCACGCCTTTGGGAGGCTGAGGTGAGTGGATTGCCTGAGCCCATGGGTTCGAGACCCACCTGGGCAGTGAGACCTCATCTCTACAATAAGTCAAAAAAATCAGCCAGGCGTGGTAGCGCATGCCTGTAATTCTGGCTACTTGGAAGGCTGAGGCGGAAGGATCGCTGGAGCCCAGCAGGTCGAGGCTGCGGTGGCCGGGAGCGGCCACTGCACTCCAGTCTGGGCGGCAGAGTGAGACTCCAACTCAAAAAAAAAAAAAAAAAGTCATATAGAGAAATTTCACTGAAGGAGATACATAAATAGAAAATAGGCACACAAAAAGATATTCAACATCATTAGCCATTAAGGAAGTACAAGTTAAACTCACAATGAGATATTACTACACACTTACCAGAATGACTAAAATAAAACACAGTAACATCAAGTGCTGGCAAGTGTGTGAAGAACCTGATCACTCAAACACTACTAGTGAGAATGTAAAATGGTAGTAATTTATACAATGACAAATTAGTTTGTTAGTGTCTCAAAGAACTACACATATACTTATCATACAACCCAACAACTGTACTCCCAGTGATTTACTTCAGAGAAATGAAAATTTCTGTCCACACAAAAACTTGTATACAATGTTCACAGCAGATTTATTTGTAATATCCCAGAACTGGAAGAAATAGATGTCCCTTAATAAGTGGATGGTTCAGTGAACCATTGCATATCTATACCATAAAATGCTATTCAGTAGTAAAAGCGAATGAACTATTGATATACGTAACAACTGGAATGAATCTCAATAGCATTATGCTGGCTGTAAAAAGCCAATCTCAAAATGTTCCATACTGTATGACTTTGTTTATCCTTGTAATGACAGAATTATAGAGATGGAGAAAAGTTAGGGATGCTCAGGGGGAGGGTAGTCAGTGTGACATGATATAGCATGAGGGGTAATTTTGTGGTGACATAATAGGTCTAAATCTTGATTGTAGTAGTGGTTACACAAAGCTGTACAAGTGATAAAATGGCATAGAACTACAGACACAGACAGCACCAATATCAGTTTCCTAATTTTGGTCTTAAAGTTATGTAAGATGTAACCACTGGGAGAAACTAGGTAAAGACTACATGGGACCCCTCAGTATTATCTTTGTAGTTTTCTGTGAATCTATAATTATCTCAAAACAAAAAGGTAAAAAAATTGGATGCATCCTTTAAAGTATAACTTTGACCATAGGATTTCTTAGAACTTAAGTCAAGTAAATAGGTGGTTCTTTAATAAAAAAAAAATGACAGCCCTCTACATGAATGTTGACAGCAGCTTTATTTGCAATAGCCCCCAAAATGGAAACAACCTAAATGTCTATCAACAGGTGAATGAATAAATTGTGACATGTATAATGATGACACACTACTCAGCAGTAAAAATGAATTAATTTTGATATGTGCAAATGGATACATTTCAAAATAACGATGCTGAGTAAAAGAAATCAGGCAAAACAGAGTTTATACTGCAAGATTTATAGAAAACTCTTGAAAATATAAACTAATCTGTAGTGATAAAAGTGACATCAATTGTTGCAGGGGTTGACTGTGGGGAGAGACAGGGAGGAAGAATTAAAATGGGGCAAGAAGTAACTTTTGGGGGTGATGAATTTATTTACTATCTTGATTGTGGGGATGGTTTCACAAGTGTATACATATGTCAAAACTTGTCAAGTTATACACTTTAAATATATGTATTTAATTCTATGTTGATTATAACACAACAAGGCTTTTAAAAAGATCAGTGGTCTTCATATATACAAATAATAACCAGTTAGGACACATTGTGGAAAGGAACATTCACTTTACAATAGCCAAAATAGCTATATGTAGGAACCAACCTAAGAGATGTGCAAAATCTATGACAAAAACCATAAAACATTCCTGAAAGACACAAATGCTGACTTCAAACAAATAGAAAGACATTTATTCTTCTTGGAGAGGATAACTTAAAACTTAAAGATGTTAGTTCTTCCTAGGTTAATTTATAAACTTAAATATCTTAATAAAAATACTGACGAATGACTTCTTTTCTGGAGCTAAACAAGTTAATACTAACATTTGTATGAAAAAATAAACATTCAAGAATAGCCCACATGTCACAGAAAAAAGAAGAGCTTATAAAGGGGAAGTAGCTCTAATTTATACTAAAACATGCTACAAATCCTCTGTAATGAAAGCTGTGTGGTCTCAGCATTTGAAAAGAATTATGGACCAATGGATTAGAATGGAAAATCCTGAAATAAACTAAGTACATGTGGAAATTATGTACATGATAAAGGATAACTAAAATTACTGGGGCCCAGAGGAACTTCTTACTTAATGGTGTGGACAACTAGATAACCACGTGGAAAAATAAGATCCATAACTCAGACCATACCCAAGAATAAACTCCAAGTGAATCAGTGATCTAAATGTAAAAACTCAGAAAAATTAGAAGAAACTGTGTGAATTCTTCTATAATTAAATGTACAGGAAGCTTTTCTATTATGATTCTAGAATCAGATTCAATAAAATATTTACTGAGTTTATGACTACAATTAAAATAAAAACAAATTTGTTCATGAAAAGAAAACACCATGAGTAAAGTCAAAATCTAAATGACAACTGCAAGCAAAAAATTGAAACCAATAAAGACTAGTATCTCTAATATACTTTTTAAAAATTGAGGGGGGCAAAGACCATAAATCGGACAGAAAAATGGGCAAAAGACAAAGACAATTCACAAAATAGACATAAAAATGGCCTGTAAACATGTAGTAAAATGTGTAACTTCACTTATAAGAGAAATGCAAAGTGAAACAACACAAAATATATCTCAAAGCAACAAATTGATTAGAAATGTTAAGAATTTTCTGCTGGTGAGAATGTGAGGAAATTGGCTCTTTCAGACACTTGCTGGAAATGCAAAATGGTACAACCTTTATGGAGAGTACTTTGGCAATATCTAACAAAACTACATGTGCATTAACCCTTTGACCAGTAATCCCACTTCTAATAATTTACCTTGAAGATACCCTTCCAATAATGCAAAAATATATACGCGCAAAGTTATTTACTACAGCATTATTTGTCATAGCAAAAGTATGTTATGTACTCTTACCACACACACACATAGCAACAACAACAATAAAGGGAACAAGAGGAAACTTTGGGAGGTGATGGATATACGTTTATGCTCTTAACGGCGGTGACACTTTCGTAAGTGTATACCTATCCCCACACTCACAGAGATTTATACATTAAATATATACTGATTTTTATATGTCAGTCATTCCACAATAAAGTGGTTTTTAAAAAGAGAATATGGTTCACTGGTATAAAGTACTTTTAGAACAATAAATTTCAAATGACTACTTGCTATTCTTTTAAAGGAAAATGACAAAGTTGGGTGAAAAGTCACTAGCATTGTAAAAACCATAGTAGAATATCTAAACTTTATATTAGTTGATAAAACACAATATCAAAACCAAGTTTTGTTTCTGTTTTAAGTACTTAAGCTAGTTTTTATTAAAAACTGCATACTATAAAATACTGTTTCTATTAAAATCTGATTTTCTCATTTGCAAGGTATCTATGTAGTCAAAATAGGGCAGAATGATATATACCAAAATCATAAAACTAGAGATACTAGTGATTTTATTCATGTGTTAATACATTTTTCAATTTCTCTACAATGAACATGTATTTATTTTATAAGAATAAAATAAAATGTATAAAATAACACCAACAAGGACTAAGTAGATGCAGAAGAAAAAAAGCTGGAAGAAAAGTAAGAGGCTAACAGTGCTTTGTGATTGCCTGATGGGTTTGTAGATGATGCATTATTTTCCCTGTGCACACCAGAATCTAGCAATCATGTCTCTCTGAGTGTCTCTTCTTGAGCTGCTTCTTTGTATTTCTGGGTGCTTGTCTATCCAACAAAAGACCGAATCCCTTTTCTTTAAAACTCATCTGCATCCACTGCTCCTCTAGCATACCTGACATCACTTGTTTGGCATCTAGTGTTATCTTGTGGTGCCCAGGGCTGGATCTTGACACACTGGTTACCTCTGGTAGTGTAATTTTCAGCTGTGGGGAAGTTCTATAGAATTTTCACCCCACCTTGTGCTTCCCCATCCTGCTCTCCTTTAATAGCATGTAGTCTAGAATAGAGAGGTGAAGAAGAGTATTTTTACAGAGTGGGGATGGAAGTCCGTATGTCTCTTTTGTATGAAAAGTAAAACATTTTAGAACAATGTCAGCATCCATTAGCTTCCTCCACACTTTCTCTCTCATTAGGCATAGTGTAGGTAATGACGTTATTAATAACTTTCCAGAACAAATCCTTGCGAGAATCAAGTCCTTCCCCCTTGCCAAGATGATAAATCCTAGCTCAGGACAGTCCTGTTTCTAGAAATGGGGTCCTCAAAGACAGACCAACACACAGGGAAGTGAACCTCGCTCTCCCACCCACAGAATATTATTAGTTAGGTGCCACTTTCAGAGTTCTTCACAAAGATAATATTTAATTGATAGCAAAGAATACACTGAAGGAATGCAGGTTTTAAATATAATAAAAGGGTAGGTAAATCTGTGAAATGTATTTTAAATTGCCAACATACTTACAGTTTTTTCATTATTTTCAAAAGCTTCTCTTGCTTCTTCAAATGTGCAGACTTCTTCTTTGCACTCACGTTCAATGTTGCCCTGTCTTATTTCTTCAAAAAGTACATTAGCTCTTGGGTAGCGCTTTAAAACGGAATTGGCTTTTTCTCCCGTGAGGAAAACTAAAAAGATATATAATAATAAGTATAAAAATGTAATAAAAAACTCATATAGGAAGTTAATATACAAGATGAAAACTGCTAAATGCTCTTTAGAAAAGAGTGCCAACATCCTAAACCTCTTTCCGTGAGTCAACAATGAAGTAACACTTAGCTCTCAATCACTGCATCTGCTATCTTTCTCATCATGCGAGTATGTCCTTTCAGTAGCAGTTGCCCTGGGTAGGGTCAGTGGCATAATTAACTGTGTTATATTCAGACTTTAGCACATTCCTCCCAACCATGGGTGATTAAATATAGTAATAATGATAGCACTATTATACTCATTACTGTAAGTAGATACCCCAAGGCATTCTGCTGTTGGACAGCAGCAGCCAAATCAAAATCCAGTATTTAGACTATCAGTATTCTTTCCTCTACCTAAAAAATAAAAATAAAACTTCAATTAACCTAATAATATAAACCCAGAGAACACTTACTTGTATGAAAAGGTAACAAAACAATATTGAGATGTTAAATTTGGCCATAATTCATCCCCTAAAACCACTAATAGTAAATTGTTCCTAATGCACTTAAGTTAAATATAGCGTGACACTTTAACACATCCAATCCCGTTTCACTGTTCTTCAGAAAAGAAAATTCTGCATGAATTGTAGAGGCATTTCATATAAACATTCAAAATACATTAATAAAACCCAGTAAAATAAGTAAGGCAAAATTATATGTACACCCATGGAAAATTCTTTTTTATTTTTAAATACAAATACATTTAAGGTCAACTTCAATTAGGTTTTTCTGTAAGTGTCTTGCTTGTTTGAAGAGATAAACATAATGCCACCAGAACTTAATCTCTGCTAACAGAGAGATTGGAAAACTTCCTAGTCTTATAGAATCCTAACATTAGATAAGGTACATTACAGATCTTTCAAAATGCTAAAAAAATGCCTACATTTTCCAAAAAACATTTTGAAGTAAATGAACAACAGTTAAAAATGACAATGATAGCAATGGATTTCCCTCATTATAGAAATGCATATTTCACTTTATAGGATATATGGACTCATTATTTAGGATTTTTTTAAGTATCCAAATTGATACTAGCTGAATAGCACTTATACTAGGGTGAAAACCACAATGGTTCTTCAATAAGTATTTCCTTCTTTTTATACCTCATAAGGAAAACTATCTATAAAATGAATCATAGTCATAGAATATCATAAAAATAAACTTTTAAAAATACAAATTGTGTTAAATGTTATGAAGGAAACCAAAAGGGTGCTATTGAGTAGAAGAGTAACTGAAATTTTCTAGTAATTCTTGCCTTTTAGCAGCATCACAATCCCTGAAAGGATTTATTATCTGCTGGGCTCCACCAGCAGAGATTCTGATTTCATAGGTCTGGGTCAGGGCCAAGAAATTGCATTTCTAATCAGTTTCCATGTAAGGCTGATGCTGCCAGTCCCATTACCACAGTTTGAGAACCACTACCCTAATATGAGTTCCTTAGAGAATGTTCTGAGGAAGGTGTTTATGGAATGCCGGGATTAACACATTTAAAAAGATCTTTCACTGCATGAATTTTTAGGGTTCTTAACATATATTTAATATATACACGTGGATCCATTCTGAAAAATGTAACATTAGGCAATTTTGTCTTTGTGTAAACAAGCTAGAGTGTAGTCACACAAACCTAGATGGTATAGCATATTGCTCCTTGGCTACAAACCTGTATAGCTTGTGACTGTACTGAATACTGTAGGCAATTATAACACAATGGTCAGTTATTTGTGTATTTAAACATATCTAAACTTAGAAAAGGTATGTAAAAATACAATATAAAAGATTAAAAATGGTACATGTGTATAGGGCACTTACCATGAATGGAGCTTGTGGGACTGAAAGTTTGCCCTGGATGACTCAGTGAGTGGTGAGTGAATGTGATGGCTTGAGACATGACTTCACACTACTGTAGACTTTATAAACACTGTACATTTAGGCTACACTAAATTTATAAAAAATATGTTTCTTAGAAAATATTTTTCTTTCTTCAATAATAAATTAACCTCACCATACTGAAACTTTTTTTACCTTATATTTTAAAATTTTTTTTAACATTTTTACTTTTTTGTAATAACACTTAGCTTAAAACACAAACACATTGTGTAGCTGAAAAATATTTTTTATATCCTTATTCTGTAAGTTTTTTCTATTTAAAATTTGTAAGTAGAACTTAATAATGTAATAATTTTTTGTACTTATTAAACTATTTTGTTAAAAACAAAGACACAAACACACACGTTAGCCCAGGCCTACACAGGGTCAGGATCATCAATATGACTGTCTTGCACTTTCACATTTTATCCCACTGGAAGGTCTTCAAGGGTGATAACATGTATGGAGCTGTCACTTCCCATGATAGTAATGCCTTCTTCTGGAATACTTCCTGAAGGACCTGGCTGAAGCTGTTTTATAGTTAATTTTCTTAAAAAAAAAAAACCTCTAAAACAATGATAAAAAGTATAGTATACTAAATACATTCACTAGTAACAGTCATTTGTTATCATTAAGTATTATATACTATACATAATTGTATGTTCTATCATTTTATACAAATAGCTGCACAGTAGATTTGTTTACCCCAGAATCACCATAAACATGTAAGTAATGTGCTGTGCTACAATGTTTTGATGTTCCTAGGCCACAATCTTATGGAACCACTGTTGTATATGTGGTCCATTGTTGACTGAAACATCATTATGTGGTGCATGACTGTATTTGTAAATCTTCAGAAAAGGAGCTGCTACATGCACTTGCCATATTTATTTGACAATGGTGAAATATTTCCTTTTCAAGAAATATTTGCCAAATCTGGTCAATTAGAACATACCTTTTGAAGTAAGAATATGATCAGTAGAATACATACATATTATAGATGAGTTATATCTGCCATTAGGGAATAAGAAGTAGTGGCAGAGTATTTCCCTGTCCTCATCAAATTAATTGGGAAACCTAATGGAACCTAAATGATACTAAAATTATATTTTTTTCACCTTTTTTATTTTTTACAATACTCAAGGGATTGAATAAAATTATAATTTTTTTAAGATGTGGAAACGAGATAAGGGAGAAGGCAGCTTTGACCTATACAATGAGATCAGACCATCTCTTCTCAAAACATCAGACAATTTCTAAGCTGCAAGGACTTGTAAGGACTTTTAACTAAAGCAATGAAGTTTGAAACTAAAGTTGGTCACTTTCCTTTGCCTCTTCCTCTTTAAATTATGTGAGTAAGGAATCATGTGCATGGCTTAATCATGGATTACATGATGTGACAAGTATATAGAATGTAAATGTGCTTTGAAAAGACAACACTGAGGTTTATTGTTTATTTAAAACATGCAGTTTTCCCATTAAAAAAATAAATAAAAACCTAAACCTTTTTTCTTTAGTATCAGTTAGGAAACATTTCAAGTAGAAGGTTTACACACACACACACACACACACACAACTCAAGTATATATATGTATATGTACATATATATGTGTGTGTTGTGTGTGTATATTAAATGTAACCACTTTTTTATAATTTCAAAATAAGCTCTCAGCCATGCTTTCTTTTCAAAAAAATACAATGAAATGAAATAAGAGGATGTGATGTGATAAGTCACAAAGTTGAATCGCAGATGATCCCTGCTTTAAAGGTTCTTCAGTGCAAGAGGTAACAAAGATAAAGGAGATATACAACGAGTTCTATCGTAAGACTGAACATTATGGACGCTCTTTGAGGTAAGATGGCAGGCATATTTCTACTGGGAGTGTGAGTTTGGGGGTGGCAGAGGAACCTGGGAAAGGACCTCTGAAAAGTGTATTTGAGCTGGCCTTTTAAGGATTGGGATATGCAAAGATGGTGAGTAAAGAGACTCTAAAATGAAACAGTGAGTGAGGGCTTGGAATTGAGTAAAGCAAGGGTCATAAATGAGGCAGTGAGCTCGTCAGTAGAGCCAGAGTATAAGATTCAAAACAGAAAGAGTAGGAAATACAGCTGGAAACAGTGGCTGATTGCCATGTCATGGAGGAACTTAATGTTAAGGTAAGATACTTGAACTATGTGGTAGCCATTCAAGATTTTAGACCATTACTTCGGGGAGAATAACCTAGAAAACTATGTATATACAGAGGGTGCCAAAAATGTATATACATTTTATGAAAGGAAAAAACTGTATTAAAATTGTAATACTCATGATATACTGATAACAAAAGATGAATACAAGTCACGTTTGACTTCTGCAATTATGAGGTACTCAAAGTGGTTACTATCAGTGTCCAGGCACTTCTGATTGAGGCAAACTTAATTTTGATTGAGGCAAACAATACATAGATAACATCTCTCAAAATGTGTATATATCCCGGCGTATATACAACAGATTTTGGGGGAGCATGAAGTAAAAATGGAGAAAGAAAGGCCAGGTAAAGGGATACTTACAAGAGACCAGGTTAAGAAATAATGAGATCATGCACTTGAGTAGTAACAGTAGGAATGGTAAGGAAGGGACAAACATGAAAGATGGATAATGGGTGATTTCTTGGCCACTTTACCCACCATGCACTTTATTCCTCAGTCAAATCAAATGTCTCCATTCTACAAATTGGATCTCCATAATTTTGCATTCAGATGTAATCTTCTAAAAACCTTTGTCAGACTCAGCTCCTCAGTTCATTAGACAGAGCTGTAATAGACTCTCAGTATTTATGTATATTTTAATTATATAAATTAATCAAACCTTATTAGTTTTTGTTATGATTATATGGTTCCTCCTCAAGGCTATAAGCTCCTTGAGGGTAGTGCCCATGTATTATTAACATTTTGCTCTAATCTCTGTTTTTTGTAACATTGAGCAAATAACATAGTCTAAAACATATTCAATAAATGTGGAATAAATAAAAAGGCAGAATGGGAGAGACTTGCAAGTTGAATGTCCAGAAGCTTGAAGGCCATGGACTCCTCTAATTATGAAGCAGTACTGCAAACTTAATATATGGTTGCAATGTTTCTGGGAGAGAGCTTTTGAATATTCTTTTTTAGCAAGACAAATTACCTTTTGAAATTTATAGAATACTTATATTTGTGCTTCCCTTGGAGTAAACATTTTTTGTTCCATTAAGAAGCATCTGATTTCTTCTAGTAGTTGTATAGATGGAGAGTGGGCACCTATTGTTCTGAAAAGGGAGCACAGTCAGTTTTTTTTTTTTTGCTTGGAAAAGAACACCTCGGTTCTCAATGTGTACAGTAAAGTCCCCTGGGGTGCTGCAGAAAATTCATGGAGGACATGCAGGATATCTTACTTTTTTTTAGGAAATGCAGTAATAATAAGCATCTGTGAGACACCACACAAACTACTAGCTTGCAGTATTTCACAGTTTCATCATTAGATAGTTCTACATTCCTTTTCTTTGCAAAATTGAACTTTTAGTTATGATTTTTTTAAGTGCTCCATGAAATATCAATGTGGAACAGGAAACAGGGGTGGCGGTGGCAGTATTCAACCTAATTCTAAGATTTGAGAAGCTGTGCAGGGTCCAACAGGCACATATATCCCTTTAGTACATAATTGCATGGTTATTTAAGAGTGAAACAAAAATACTGCCTTATTTCAGTTTATGTCTATATATTTTTTTCAAATGACTACTATGCTGTAAGGATATAAATACTTATTAATTTGTTTGGACCACTTTACTTAATAAATGAAACTATTAGGTATTTCTTTTTTATCAATATTTTTTATTTTGATATTGTGGGGTACAGTTAAGGGTTAGGTATACAAATATGCTTCATTCAGGCCCCCTTGTTGATAACAGGTGTCTCTCTGTCTCCAGACAGATGTTTACTGCCATTAGTCCCATCACCCCCCCACATAGTTTCCCAACACTGTCAGTCGTTTTCTTATAGTAGTGCATTGGATGATCAAGGTCCACTATATGAGTGAGAATATGTGATACTCAGATCTTTGTTTCTGTGAGAGATCACTTAGTATTATAGACTCTAGCTCCATCCAGGTTGCTGCAAAATTTTGTTCTTTTTTTTTTTTTT
>NW_007250843.1:129519-134307 GCF_000164805.1 Carlito syrichta
TTTTTTTTTTGAGTTGGAGTCTCACTTGGTCGCCCAGACTGGAGTGCAGTGTCTGCTCCCGGCCACCGCAGCCTTGCCTGCTGGGCTCCGGCTATCCTTCCACCTTAGCCTTCCGAGGAGCCAGAATTACAGGCTGTCCTACCATGCCCGGCTGATTTTTTTGATTTATTGTAGAGATGAGGTCTTGCTGCCCAGGCGGGTCTCGAACCCACGGGCTCAGACAATCCACTCACCTCAGCCTCCCAAAGGCATGGGATTACAGGCTGAGCCACCACGCCCAGCTGATTTTGTTCTTTTTTATGGCTGCACAGTATTCCATCGTGTATATGTACCACATTTTTAAAATCCAGTCCTCTTTTGATGGACAGCGTGGTTGGTTTCAGGTTCTTGCTATTGTGAACAATGCTGCAATAAACATTCGTGTGCAGGTATCTTTTTTATAGAGTGATTTGAGTTCTTCAGGGTATATTCCCAGTAGGGGGACTGCAAGGTATTTCTTTTGGTCTATAGCTGCCATGAAAAAAAATATCCTGTAACTAAGGGCACCATAAACTGGGAAAGTTTGAGAACCCCTGAACTAGGAGTTCTATAGGTTGATGGAATCTTGACACTCCTCTCCCAAATTTATTTGGCACACCAAGCTTGAATGGGCTGGGAAGTTCCTTCTGTGAGGAAGAAGACTGAGATCTCTTTTGAAGTTCAAACTTACTGAAACTTGCCATATGAGCTATTGTGGCCCTAATAAGTATTACAGCTAGGAGGAAAAGGATAAAATGCCATCCCCTAAACCTGCCAGTCATCACATAGTTGTAGGTTATTTTAAGCTAGCCATTCCTCAATTAGCCACCTTGGTTCTATGAGCTTGCCTGGAGAAGAGATCAGGGATATGAAAACTAGTTGCAGCGTCACTAAACAGCTGAAATATTGAGTAAGCACAGGTGAGTGAAATGCAAGGCAGAAAGGTGCCCTCCCAGCACTGCTTGAAATTACCAACAGCCCTCCTGGGGCAACCTATGCCTCAGTTACTGTAGTGATTCCTTTAATGACCTTGGAACTGTTCTAGGTATGGAAAGCCTGGTTTGTGTGCCTATTTTTGTTGTAAGACTATACACCAGCAACAGAAGGTAAGAACAACAGAGAATGGGGACTTTCTATAAATGAGCCTAACATTACATATCTGTCCTTCAATATAAGAGTCAGGGCCTACCTCTCTAAACCAAATGTGCAACCCTGGAGTTCTTGGATTTTCCATGGGAACAAGGTTAATCATTATTGCATTATGGGGGGAGGGGGGCTTGTAGTTGTTTAATTTGAATAACAAATGGGATCTCATACCCCAAGCTTGCTAAGTAGTGTGCATCAGTTAGAAAGAAAAAGGGTTGTTAGAGTAAACAGTTACATAAGAAAAGCAAAAACCTCTCATCTATAAAATTAACACACTTCTACTTCATCTATAAAATTAAAATAATAGCACCAATCTCATACTTATAAATGAGATAATGTACATACAGTGCTTTGCTCAGGACTTGACAAAGGATTTATATTTATAATAAATAGTAATATGACTCATTATGGTAATTATTCCATGAAAGGAAAAACTAGAGCATTATCAAGCTGATAATAAAAATGCACTTTAAAAGTATAGTATAAATGAGAAAAGATAGGGTTAACTTGCAGTGAGTCTATCTGCTTAACTCCAGGGATGCCTGGGAGTTTAGTTCCCTTGGAGAAGTTTGGGGTGAAATGTACTAGCTTTATAAAGTGCTGTTAAATGTCTGAAACTCTTGGAGGCACTCTATGCATCACTATAAAATATGTTCATGTATCGAATATA
Source organism: Carlito syrichta (assembly GCF_000164805.1). Classification (NCBI taxonomy): domain Eukaryota; kingdom Metazoa; phylum Chordata; class Mammalia; order Primates; family Tarsiidae; genus Carlito; species Carlito syrichta. The sequence goes on from NW_007250843.1 coordinate 131,354, forward strand.
CATGTGTACCCCTGAATCTAAAATAAAAATTTTAAAAAGAAGAAAAAGAGAACTGAACGAAACGATAAAAGGAAGAGAAAGGCCCTATAAAGACTTGCAGTCTAGAATCAATTCTTCATAATGAAGTTCAACAGCAGGAAACCCTGCATGGCAATTCTAATTCCTTACTATCCTTGCCATAAAATAACTTTTCCAACCTCCTCTTTAGATTAGGACATTGATTCAAGTAGATCCTAGTGTAAAATGCAAATGTGTCACCTGTTAGAGAGTAAACTCCAAGAAGACAGGCACCATGTCAATCTTAGTCATTTTGGTGTCCCTAGTTTTGTACAGTCCTTGGTACCTGGATGTGTTTGTTAGACTCCAACTCAAAAACAAAACAAACTAACAACAACAAAAAAGAAATTAGCTCTAACTTAGCAGTGTCTGTGTTCCCATCTTCATTGCCACAAACAGATCCCTTCTACCTCTAACACATTCGTTCAATAGATATTTATAAGGTCCCTTCTATGAGCTTGGTACTGTACATTAAATATTTGTTATATAAATGTTAAACGAATAAAGGAAAAAACCCGTCAGCATTCATTAGAAAAAGAAAGAAATGTACAAGCTTTATAAAGTGCTGTTAAATGTCTGAAACTCTCTTGGAGGCACTCTGTACCACCTTGTCCGAACTGTTTATTGAAAATGTATGAACTGATGATTTGCACCTGATTTAATTGATTACACAGACTAGTTTCAGCTAAATAACCAGTGGGATATCAAAGATCCTCAGTAAACGTGTGCCTTGGCTCACCTAATACCAGGGTATCTTGCACATATCGTGGTGGTTCACAATTAGAAGACAAATGTGTCCTGTGTGACTAAAAATGGCCTTGGAAGTCATTGATCTTCTGCTGTACTATATACATTTAGTCATTATTAAAGCCTTATGATATATACTCTGTAGAATCTTATAAGTCATTTCAATTATCCAATGCTGCATAGTTGCTATAACATACTTTGATGATTCATGAATATTTTGGTAATATCATGGGATTTTAAGATTTCAGAAATTCTTCTCAATGTAAATTAAGGACTATTTCTGGTCCTTGGTTTATATGAACCTGATACTTGAAACAAACTTGTGAGAAAACATCCTTTACCATAATTTATATGCTTACTTTTGTCAACTTTAACTTTGGTCAAATGTATGTTGCTAGCTTACCATCACTGGAATTTTAGCAGCAGGCCACAAAAACCTCTTAGGAAGGATACATTACGAAATAAAAAGTACATGCATGATAGATACATATGTTTAGAGAAGTATGAGTAGTATAAGAAAATACACAAATTATGTTTTATGGAATTTTAGGTTGATAGTTCTGGTGGATATTCACTATTTTACATAATTATTATGAATACAAATGAAAGTAATACCTCATTTATGCAGAAGTTGCTCAAATAAACCCAGTCTCATGAAATTACACATAAGAGACAACCAAAGTCATGTATGACAATTCATCTTATGCTCTAAGGGGAGCCCCAACTCCCTTAGAGTAATTATTAAATTATAATTTATATTTATAATTATATATTTTGTAGGTTATAATTAAATTAATGCTATATATTGTATGTTATATATAGTTTATATATGCATTTATTATATTTATTTGTTATAATTAAATATAATTACAATTATATTTATAGTTATATATTGAAATAAATTAGTCCATTTATTCTACCCATGTCCACGAGCCTAGCCACAAGACTTGAAAGTGTCACTGCACATAAAAAGTGAAAAATAGAAGGGGTAGAGTGGGATGAACTACATCAACACACTGACAGCCACAAGAAATGAAAGGCAATTAATCTGAAGGCAAGATAAAAGAGACACAGGAGGCTCTTTGAGGGTTGTTTAGAGTAAGATCTAACCCTTTTCACACTAACAGTTCCCAAAGCTGTAAATATCAATAATTATGTTTATTATGGTGAATCTGAGTTACCATTAAAAAGGCACATGATGTCCAGGATAATATCTTAGAAGGCAATAAACCATATAATCTAATTTAGAACTTTTTCCATTAAAATATAGTTTTAGAAGCCGGGCTCGGTGGCTCAGCCTGTAGTCCTGTGCCTTTGGGAGGCTGAGGTGAGTCAATTGCCTGAGCCCGCGGGTTCAAGACCTGCCTGGGCAGAAAGAACTCATCTCTACAATAAATCAAAAAATCAGTCGGGCGTGGTAGCACACGCCTCTAATTCCGGCTACTCGGAAGGCTGAGGTGGAAGGATCGCCGGAGCCCAGCAGTCGAGGCTGCGGTGGCCCGGGAGCGGCCCACTACACTCCCAGTCTGGGTGACAGAGTGAGACTCCAACTCAAAAAAAAAAAAAAAAAAAGAGAGAGAGTCTGAAGAAAAAAGAGGAGAAAAAAGAAGTCTTTATTTTCTGTAGTAAAAAAAAATTCACACAATTTTTCAGGTTGGTTAAGATTAATAACTCATAATCTGAAGATATTGGCTTCTGTTCAAGATTTACTGACCTACAAAGTTAATATTAATGAAGGTGAAAGTGAGGTTAAAAACAAACCTCAAGGGATAATACATCTTTATATTTGCTGAAGTAAACCATCAGCCCATAAATTGATCATGCCTACATTCAAACACCTTTTAATCAAAAAGCTTTGGAAATCCCTTTGCTGTGACAGCTTGCTCAAATACATGGCTGAGTTCATTTGTATTAACATTCTCTGAGCACTAAGACAGCCAGAAAAGCAAAACATTCAGTGTTTCCTCTGAGGATCATAAGCAGTCAATCAAAGGGTGGTTGCTTATTTACATATGTGATCTGATTGAAAGAGACTGATCCTAACCAGCATCTCATGATGATCAATCTCAATAATGTAGGTGGTGTCTCCATCTGACCCACAGTACTATTCAGCCATCTAATAAGCCCATCTTTTCCACACATACAAAATG
>NW_007250843.1:134327-201753 GCF_000164805.1 Carlito syrichta
TAGTTCTGGCTACTTGGAAGGTTGAGGTGGAAGGGTCGCTGGAGCCCAGCAGGCCGAGGCTGCAGTGGCCAGGAGCGTGCCACTGCACTTCAGTATGGGCAACAGAGTGAGACTCCCACTCAAACAACAACAACAACAACAACAACAATATATATATATATATATATAGTTTTAAAATAAAATAAAATAAAATAATATTTTTTTTTGAGTGGGAGTCTCACTCTGTCACCCAGACTGGAGTGCAGTGGCCGCTCTCGGTCACCACAGCCTCGACCTGCTGGGCTCAGGTGATCCTTCCGCCTCAACCTTCCAAGTAGCTGGAACTATAGGCATGCGCTACCATGCCTGGCTAATTTTTTGATTTATTGTAGAGAGGAGGTCTCGCTGCCCAGGCGGGTCTCGAACACGCAGGCTCAGGCAATTCACTCACCTCGGCCTCCCAAAGCGCGGGATTACAGGCTGAGTCACCAAGCCAGGCCAGACTCTGACATTTCTTAAGCAAGTACACAATTAGAGCAATGGCTATGCACTTAATCATAAGCATAGGATTATGATGTAGGAGAAGCCCCAAAGAGGAAAGAAAAAAAAAACTTGAAGCCAGGCTCGGTCGCTCAGCCTGTAATCCTGCGCCTTGGGAGGCCGAGGTGAGTGGATTGCCTGAGCCCGCGGATTTGAGACCCGCCTGGGCAACTTGGCGAAACCTCATCTCCACAATAAATCAAAAAATCAGCGGGCGTGGTAGCGCATACCTGTAGTTCCAGCTGCTTGGAAGGCTGAGGCGGAAGGATCGCCTGAGGCCAGCAGGTCAAGGCTGGAGTGGCCGGGAGCGGCCACTGCACTCCAGTCTGGGGACAGAGTGAGACTCCAACTCAAAAAAAAAAAAAAAAAAAAAAAAAGGTGATCATTGGCAATCTGCAAAATATATTTATTCGAATGGAAAATATGTTCCCAGATAATGTGTGTAAATGTTGGTATACCACAGACTGAATGTATAATAACTCCACGAATTAACCAGGCAGCTGATTTTCTTTTCTGAATAAATCTCTAATAATCTTGCTTAGTTGTGAATTTTTCATACAAGACTGCAGAACGTGCAAAGCCATCCACTTATTTGAGCCTTCTGTTTGTCACATGAAAGCCGCCTTTTGAGATATATTGTTGAAGTCTAAGAGAGCCAATATCCATCCATTCACCACTTTTTACCAACCCTGTATTGAGGCAAGTGAAACTGTAGGATAAGAGAAAACTGTAGTATGGTCAAATGGTTCTGAACTTGTTGTCAGAATATGTGGATTCCTCTCCTAGCTCTGGCATTAAACTTGCTGTATGATTCTACATGATTCTACCATTATTGCCAACTTATCTGAGTCTGTTTCCTAATTTGTGAAGCAAAGGTGTTGGATATGATTTCTTTAGTACTTTCTTTCTAAGTAAACCATTATATAAATTGTTGAGTGCTTTGGAAAGTGAGGATAGTGTTTCATATCCAAATCCTTTTGGGATATGAGTATACTATTTTCCAGCCAACCAATCACCACTTCTCACATCAATAATAAATAAATAAACAAATAAATAGGGAAAAATCACCCTCCCCATGCAATTCTCTGATCAGTTTTATTTATAAAACAAAACAAAAAAACAATTTTTTTAAAAAGAGAGATGGAGTCCTGTTATGTTTTCAAGGCTGGTCTTGAATTCCTAGCCTCAAGCAATCCTCCCGCCTTGGCCTCCTGAAGTGCCAGAATTACTGGCATGAGCCACCACGCCTGGCCTATTTTCTTAAAAAATAATTGTATAAAGTGTCACACTCATAATCCTTTGTTTTCTTGCTTGTAAAATTCATTTTGATACTATTATTCAGTTGTGCTTGCATACAATGCTTTACATTTTTTGCTTTTCTGCTGAAATAGGTGTGTAAAATAGTTACTTCTTATCAATGACTGATGGAAATATTATTTTCTAGAAAAACAAAGTCTTACATTCTGAAGTGGCACCTCACTTACTAAAATCCAAAATTATGCAAATGAAAAATATGCTATTTAAATCATCCTCCTATCCTTATTTAGGAAGGGAAAAATAGAATATTTCCCAATTTTATTTTACAACTGCTAACCTATTTATGGAAATTAAAGTTTAACTTTTTCATAGCTAGTATACCTATTTATAATTCAGTTTTTATTGTACAGTAGTGCTCATATGCCCAATCAAGTTTCACAAACTTATAGCTTAGTTAGAATGGCATGTAATATGTGTTTATTTGGCGAGCTCAAACCTATTCAGGGACTCAGATATTTAAAAAAATAATTTAAAGCTGCAAAACTGAGTTAGTGAGAGTGGGAAGCCTAAGAGCTTGAAAGAAGAAATAATTACATTTTAATACACCAAAGCCACTTCCTAAGGACAATGTAGTGGTTATGATCATTACCTAAGGCTTTTTAAAATATATATATTTGTACTACCGGAGACATACAATGAAAGGCCAGATGATAACAAGCAGATTTCCTGGAATAAGTATGGAAAATATGCCAGAAATAGATTTCTATAAGAGAAATGACAAAAGAAGTACTGTGTGTCTATAAAGTCAATATTCTTTAAAAACAAAACAAACACAGTTCTCCCTAGAGTAATACTAACTACCTTAATATGGTTTTCTTAAAAGCTAAATTTTAGATCATACATTCGATGTTTCTCATCTAATGATTTTATACTTTGTAAGGAAAAATGAATTAGAGAGAAATGGCTCAATAGATTCTCCCACAAAAGAAGGTAAGAAGCAAAATTTCCTTTGAAAAATTTTAAATTTCATAACTACTTCTTATCAAAAAGAATTCTTCATGAAATAGCAGATGACAACAATCAAATTACTAGCATAAATGCCAAATGATTTAAAGGTATGGTATTATGAGAGGGGGCAATGTTTTGCCCACAGGAAATAAACAAATATAGAATTAATTAATGGTCTAATTTGTCATGATTAAACATACAATCAGGTGGAAGGAATCATCAATACAGGGGAATTGCAAAGATGGCTATTTTTCCTGCTAGTATTGCCTCAATTGTGTTGGCAGAAATATCAGTACTCTTAGTGTTTAAAGTTGTTACAACCATAAGATTTCCTTTCTAGTTTGTGGATCCTATCTATATTGATTATATTGTGTCCCACATGGAAGAATATGGATATGGCTGTGACTAATAATCACCATTTAATGGAAAAAAGGGCAGGTAGATAGAACTCATCGAATATGAAACATAGTTTTTAACACAAAACTTTATGGTTATAATGATTGCTTTACAATCCTTCAGCATAAACCATATGATACATGTTCTATGCGACAGCTGTAATGTAGACTCTAGGAGTAGATAATTGTCCCAGTAGAATACATACTACATTTAACCAAAAAGTCATATTCCAAAGATGGCTACCACAAAATCATTCAGCCCACAATAGAGCATAATCGATTTATAAATGGAATTTTATTGATAAGTTAGTGCCATTGTTAGTTAGCACATGGATTTCAGAAATGACTTTTCACTGGTGAAATCAGTGTTGCTTATTATGTGTATTTGCTGCAAAAACGATAGCAGGATTCAAGATTTGGCCTGAACACAGTATAAAAATCTAAAGTCCCTGAAGTTTGTATCTTTAAGAATGATGACCAAGACTTGTTTCCTAAAAGGCCTTGTGTTCAGTTGCTGATATGAAGGATTCTTGGTTGCTTTAATCTAACTAGATGGGTTAGGTGAGTACTATTGCTAGAATTCTGTAATATATGCCTTAGATGAACTTTTTAATCTAAAGTATTGTAGGAGGACCTAAAAGGGGAACGTAGTGGGATTTCACAGAGTTTGCATAATAGGTTATATGGAAAAACTGTGCCTTTTTCTTGATAAATACCTATGTGTATAGCAAAATTTGACCTAAGACTTGGTTGTAATTTAGTAATCAGATTGTGGGGAGGCTTAAACCTCATATGCCTTTAACTACTGGCAGCTACTAATACTTACCAAAAAGAACCTCATAATTATAAAGCCCAAATTGATTTTCATTCTTTCAGCACAATCTTGCTATTGATTCTACATGTACATCATCCCCAAGAATGTGTTTGGGGTGATGCATAGAATACTGAAATCTCATTTGTTTCCAAACTGAACCTTTAACCGGCCATGAAGTGCATACACTTAATTCATTGATATATATATATATATATATAAAAGCTGGATGCTGAAGCAGCCTCTGAACTCAAAGATTCCTTATGTACACTGTATTTATATTGGTTAAAGCATATGAAATTACAGCTTATGTAGGCCAGAATCATGACTTTCAGCCATTTTATATGGTTCAACCTAGCACGTTGAATGTATGAGGACATATTGGAAACATTCGAAAAAATTATATGCTTCAAAACCATAAAGTAGGGAAGTAACTAATTTGTCATCATAAGAGAAGCATATGATATTAGCTGTTCTATCACTTTCTTTTCCTTCCCTTTACACTTTAATTACAGCTTCAAAAAGTAGATGGTAATTAGTGTTCACATATTTCTAGGATCTCAGAGCTGAAAGAAATCTTTGAGATTCATCTAATCTTGTGGCTTTCTAAATGTTAGTAGCCAAGGAATTCTCTGCAAATAAAGCCTATAATAAAATAAAAATGGATAAAATACAAAATAGTAGAGTAGTTCTGTCTGAAGAAAAGGCGCTACATATCAGAGGCACTTCCGTTTTTTCTCTTCCCTCATAGTGGCCCCACAGGGACCACTTTAGAAGACCTGGGCCTTCACTAAGCACACTGGAAAACCACTGATCCATCTTAATCCCTTCATTATACTGATCAGAACACTGAAATTCATAGGTTAAATGATTTACCCAAAGACATAGCTACTTGATTAGAAGACTAGGACTATACCTCGGTCTCCAGAATTATACATTACTCTCCTTTAGACTCATCTTACTTTTATTTTTAAAAAGTCATAATATCAAGAGAATGAAAAGTCAAACCACAGAGTGGGATAAAATATTTGAAAAAGACACATCTGATAAAAGACTGTTATCTAAACATACAAAGAACACTTAAAGTTCAACAGTAAGAAAACAAATGTCACGTGAAAAAAATGGGCTAAAGACCTTAACAAACACCTCACCAAATAATATATAAAGATGGCAAATAAACACATGAAAAGATGCTCCACAGAATATGGTTATGCGTCATCTAAAGTCAGGGATACATTCTGAGAAATGTGTTATTACGGAATTTTGTAATTATGTGAACATTCTACTGTGTCCTTACACAAACCTAGATGATGTAGCCTACTACACACCTAGGCTATATGGTATGGCCTATTGCTCCAAGGCTACAAACCTGCATATCATATTATTGTACTGAATACTGTAGGTAATTATTACATAGCTTAAGTAGTTATGTATCAAAATATAGAAAAGGTACAGTAATGATATGATATTATGGGATGGGGGAGAGACCCAAAAAACGGATTTTTCTATTTTAAAATGTGTATTTAGTCTTACATTCTTAAACTTCAGTCACTTTCAAAGTACTTTCCTTTTGATATGATCCACCTATCGAGACCCTTTTTCTACTACTCAAAACAGTTTTTAAACTCATCAGTTTTGATGCCTTTTAGTGTTTCTGCCATTGTTTGTCTCAGCTCTTCCACATCAGGAAAATGTTTCCCTTTGAAGACGTTTTTCATCCAAGGAAACAAAAACAAGTCACTTGGGGTGAGATTTGTTGAATAGGGAGAGTGGGGCACAGGGGTCATGCTGTTTTTCATCAAAAACTGCTGAACACTCAGCGTGGTGTGAGCAGGTGTGTTGTCATGGTACAAGAAACAGTCACCTGTTTGCCACAACTCAGGGCATTTCTTCCACAAATCGTGATGCAACCTTCTCAAACTTACAGATAAAAACTTTGGCTGACCATTTGAGCAAGAGGGTTTTTTTGGTCCCTCTCATATAATCTTATGGGACTACTGTTGCATATGAGGCCTGTCGTTGACTGAAACATTATATATGCAACTCGTGACTGTATGTCATCAGGGAATTGTGAGTTATAACAGGATACCACTACACACCTACAAAATGGTCAAAATCTAAGAACACTGACAACAAATACTGTCAAGAATATGGAGCAACAGGGACTCTCATTCCTTGCTGGTAGAAATGAAAAATGGTACAGCCACTTTAGAAGACAGCGGTGTTTTCTTACAAAACTAAACATACTCTTACCATATAATCCAGAAATTGCATTCCTTGATATTTACCCCAAAAGGTTGAAAACTTATTAGCTATTATGTCATGAAAACGCTTCAAGGAAACTTAAATATATATTACTAAGTAAAAAGCCAATCTCAGGTTAAATACTGAATGATTCCAACTGTATGACATTGCAGAAAAGGCAAAACTATGGAGACAGTAAAAAGAGCAATAGTTGCCAGAACTGGGGTGGGGGGCAAATGAATAGACAGAGCACAAAGGATTTTTAGGGCAGTGGAACTACTCTGTATAATACTATTATGGTAGATATATGTCATTCTTCATACATTTGCCCAAACCCAAGGAATGTATAATATCAAGAGTGAACCCTAATATAAACTATGGACTTCAGGTGATAATGATGTGTCAATGTAGGTTCATCGATTGTAACAAGTGTATTCTGTTGATGGGGGATGTTGATAATACAGGAGGCTATGCATGTGTGGGGATTAGGGAGTATAAAGGAAATCTTTGTACCTTCCACTGAATTTTGCTGTAAACCTAAAACCTCTCTTAAAAATAAAGACTATTTAAAAATGACAACAAATAATAAAAATAAAACATCATAATATGGAAAATATGTCTTATCTCTAAAGACTTTCCCCCCTTTATTGTTAGTGGTTCTTAGTCTTGGTTGATTTTGTCCCCCCAGGGGACATTTGGTAGTATCTGGATACACTGTGGTTTTTCCAACTTAGAAGAACAGGGAGTCCCACTGGCATCTAGTAGCAAGAGGTCAAGGATGATACTAAACATCCTACAACGCACAAGACAATTCTCCACAACAAAATATTATCTAGCCCAAAATATCAATAGTCACTTCTAGATATACACACAAAATAACTGACAACAGATATTTAATTTAAAAAACTTGTACATTAATGCTCACGATAGCACTATTCACAATAGCCAAAAGGTGAAACATAGTTAAACGTCTATCAACTGATAAAAAAAATGTGGTGTATGCATACAATGGAATATTATTCAGTCAAAAAGAAATGAGGTACAAAATGACATAGATAAACCTCAAAAAACATCATGCTAAATGAAAAAAACAGATGCATATGTGCACAATATGTAACGTATTGTATTATTCCATTATCCCATTTATATGAAATGTCCAGACTAGGTAAATCCATGGAAATAGAAAGCAGATTAGAAATTGTCAAGGTCAAATTAAAAGCACAATCCCATTCACAACAGCCACCAAAAAAATGAAATACTTCGGCATCTTCCTAACCAGAGAAGCAAAAGACCTTTACAATGAGAATTACAAAACACTGATCAAAGAAATCCAAGAAGACATAAACAAATGGAAAAATATTCCATGCTCATGGATAGGAAGAATCAACATTGTTGAGATGTCCATCCTACCAAAGGCAATCTACAGATTCAACAAAATACTCATTAAGTTACCAACATCATTCTTCTCAGACCTGGAAATGACAACACAGAAATTCATATGGAAACATGAACGACCACGAATAGCCAAAATAATCCTTAGCAAAAGAAACAAAGCAGGAGGTATTATACTTCCAGACTTCAAATGTTGCTATAAGGCTACAGTAATCAAAACAGCATGGTATTGGTACAAGAACAGGCATATAGACCAATGGAATAGGATAGAGATTCCGGAAGCAAAGCCTCAATTTCTCAACCAACTCATCTTTAACACAACCTCCAACAACAACCACTGAGGAGAGGAGAACCTATTCAGCAAATGGTGCTAGGAAAACTGGCTGATCACATGCAGAAGGTTGAAACAGGACCCCTACCAATCACCATACACAAAAATTAACTCTAAATGGATCAAAGACCTAAACGTAAAACCTTAAACTACAAAAATCTTAGAAAACGCAGGAGACACCCTTATGGAAATTGGAACTGGCATCCGATACCTATTCAGAATCCTAAATGCCCATACCTAAGAAATAAGACAGACAAGTGAGACCTCATCAAACGGAATAGCTTCTGTGAAGGAAACCATCAAGAGAGCAGGGAGGCAGCCCACAGAATGGCAGAAAATATTTGCCAACTGTATATCTGACAAAGGCCTAACATCTAGGATCTACAAGGAACTCAAACGTGTTGAAAGAAAAAAAAAGTCCCATTAAAAAGTGGGCAAAAGACATGAATAGACACTTCTCAGAAGAAGATATATGGGCAGCCAACAGACGTGAAAAAGTGCTCGGCCTCACTCATCATCAGAGAAATGCATATCAAAACCACACTGAGATACCACCTATCCCCAGTAAAAATGGCCATCATTAATAAAACAAACAACAGATGCTGGTGAGGATGCAGAGGAAAAGGAACACTTCTACACTGCTAGTGGGAATGCAAACTAGTGCAACCTCTTTGGAAGACAGTATGGGGATTTCAGAAAGAACTAGAAATTGACCTTCCATATGACCCAGCACTTCCGCTATTGGGTATCTACATGGAGGAACTAAAATATTTCTACAAAAAAGATACCTGCACATGTATGTTTGTTGCAGCTCTATTCACAATAGCAAAAACATGGAACCAACCTTGTTGCCCATTGAAGCTGAATTGGATTAAAAAATGTGGTATATATACACAATGGAATATTATGCAGTCATAAAGAAGGACAAACATATGGACTTTGCAGCAACTTGGATGGATTTAGAGTCGATCATACTCAGTGATGTATCATAGAAACAAAGAACAGTGTACCATATGTTCTCACTCATAAGCGGACCTTGAACAATTATAATACTATAAAAAGGGATTGGCAGTAGTGGGAAACTGTCAGGGGAGGGGGGTGGGATTGGCAGTTGAGGGAAACTGCTAGGGGAGGGAGGGGCATACCTCATCAACAAGGGTACCTGCATAATCAATGTTTGTATACTTAACCCTGAATTGTATCCTACATCTTTATAATAAAAAATAAATAAAATAAACAAATAAAGAAAGAAAGGGAATTATCAGGGTCTGGAAGGAATAGAAAGTGACTGTTTAATGGGTATAGGATTTCCTCTGGAAGTGATGAAAATGTTTTGGAAGTAGATGGTTGAAGAGCATTTTTTTTTTTTTTTTTTTTTTTGAGTTGGAGTCTCACTCTGTCACCCAGACTGGAGTGCAGTGGCCGCTCCCGGCCACCGCAGCCTCAACCTGCTGGGCTCCAGCGATCCTTCCGCCTCAGCCTTCCGAGTAGCCGGAATTACAGGCGCATGCTACCATGCCCAGCTGATTTTTTTATTTATTGTAGAGATGAGGTCTCGACTGCCCAGGCGGGTCTCAAACCCGCGGGCTCAGGCAATCCACTCACCTCAGCTTCCCAAAGGCGCAGGATTACAGGCTGAGCCACAGAGCCCGGCTGAGCATTTTGAATGTACTAAATGCCACTGAATTGTTCACTAAAACGGTCGTCTTTGTTTTGCAAATTTTGCTTCAATTAAAAAAATCAATAGTGCTACGTTTGAGAAACTGTTGTAAATTTAGAACAGTTACATCCAAGATAAAAAAAAAAACATCAAGGACTGTAACGAGTTAGAAAAAAAAGTGAATACTTAGCTCACTATTTTTTTCTGGTGGAAAAGACTTGCTAAGAAAAAATAGTGGCAATCATCAGTCCCAAGCAGATGTGTATTACTGTTATAAAATCATAAAGTTAACAGTTTACAACAAATTGGTGACACCATCTAAACTACAGAGGCATGAGCATGTCACTATAATAAAGAGACTCTCAGATCTCAGATAGGCCAGAAAATGAAATAAATAATTGACATTAAATGTATGCCTTCACTTGAACTACAAACTAGGGGAGCTGCCAAATAAAATTAGTCATTTTGAGACAGCCACTTTACAAGCCTTGTCAGCTTGAAGGTTAATTTTCTGTTTGAAAATATGGGGCTGTATGCTCAGAGTTGAAGTTTCGAATTGGTTTCAATTGAGCAGAAGTTCAGGAGTGAATCAAAACACTTAGATATTTACTGTGAAAACTATAAATCATCTTTCCTTCTACTATGCCTTGGTAAGTAGGGGAACATGCTTGGGTTCCTTGGGCTAACAGAGCCAAGTACAAGCACCAAGGACCCAGAGAAATTATGCTACTGTGTTTTAATAAGAAACAAAGATCAACTGGCAGCACTCTATAGCTTGAATATCCATTTACACTAGAACATTAAGGATATTTCACTATTAAGTATGAAAAATGAAAATGGAAACTGTTCACATTAAGACTTTACAGCCTTAAGATTTTCTTCTAAGCTAGGTAGGTATGAGCTGTTTCCAAAGACTAAATACTAGAAGAGGAACAGGAAAAAAAATGCAAAACTATCTTCAAAGTTTTATTTTAATTATACTCTACAAATGAGACTTACCTGCTTGCAATCATTAAGTTATTCTAGATATATTGTTTTCTGTGCAATAAAGCAAAATTAATTTTTTGAAATTAATGGGTAAGTATTATCCCTATTTTGTGAAAGATGCGTAGGAGCACCTTGTGGTTTGCTATTACTGAGACAGCATGATGAACTTCTTCCAGAAGCTTTGTTTTGAAGGTAGACAGTGAAGTTATCCATAAATAACCACATATTAGGCTAACAGATACCACAAACTGCTGCTATAGCACTTAGAAGATGCAGTAATAGAATTGTGCTCTGAGATAGAAAAACTTCAGATGGAAAGCAGGTATATTTTTAAAAATTAAATTCAACTTAAACATTGCAATAAAAACAATAACCTAGAATTTTTTTAGCATGAAAAATATCAATAAATTGCCTTGTAGGTATAGATAATACTGGAAGTACTGAATTTTTTATCATTCCATCATGAATATACCAGTTGCTCCAAGGAGGAATGAAAGGTAGAATAAAGTTTTAATACCTAAATGCTCAAGTCTCTGATACGCAATGGTGTAGTATATGCACATAACCTATGCACATCCTCCTGTATATGTTACATCATCTCTAGATTACTTATAATATCTAATACAATGTAAATTCCATGTAAATAGTTGTTATTCTGTGTGGTTTTAAAATTTATATTATTTCTTATTGTTGTGTTGTTATTTTTTTGGAATATTTTTGATCCTTGGTTGCTTGACTCTGCAGATGTAGAACCCGCAGATATGAAGGGTTGACTATATTATATACATAGTATTTTGTAAGCCTGTACATACACATTTTGGAAAACCCTCACATTGTCTTATTTGTGAAAATACTAATTTTTTACCTGAATTTTAAATATAATTTTAATTTATACATGATGTTCTTTTTTGGACCAGCATCTCACCTTGTCATCTCATACTGTTCTGGTGCTCTATGATGCATTATATTCTTTGTTTTAAGCAAAACCATGAAGATAAAAACCCTTCTAAGTTTCACACAGGCCAAGTAAGCAGTGTAAGGCCCTTTACTTTAGGCACCTTCCCTTGTGGATTGTGCAGTGCAAGCTTCTGAACTGAATTATCATGTTATCTGCTGTGGTCACTGCCAGTCAGCGCTGCTACCTTTGAATTACTGCAGTCATGGACCACTGCCTCTGAGATAATTTTAATATTGGAAGCACTCCACTATCTGATACACATGTGTTTTAGCCGTTACCATAAAATTGGCGAACACTGAGACATTTCTGGTTGCCCATCTGTCCAATCCCCCATGATATACGAACATTATCATGGATCTTAGAAAAGAATTTCTTCTATCCTGAATTATACCCCACATCTTTAAAATAAAAAATAGAAAAATAGAAAATAATTTCTTCTATACCCCTCACAGATACAGACAGCTCCTAAATTTTTAATCAACTTACACATTCCTGCATATTAGTATATTCAGAACATGGTTCATTAAAAGAAAATAAAAATTGAATGCAACATAAGAAAACCTAGTTTTGCATTTTGGTTCTTTATTAATAGGCTGTGGACTATAGATAAGACTTCCTCTTATGAGCCAGTTTTATATATAAAACGAGGATAATGATCCCTCTTTACATCACAGGATTGTCTTACAACTCAAATAAGATAATGTAGCAGAAATACTTGTGAGTTATAAAGTGTTCTACAGAAAATTGTTAATATCAGAAAAACTATAGATTCTTTTTTTTTTTTTTTTGAGTTGGAGTCTCACTCCATCGCCCAGGCTGGAGTGCAGTGGCACGCTCCCAGCCACCGCACGCTCCCGGCCACTGCAGCCTCGACCTGCTGCACTCTGGCAATCCTTCCGTCTCAGCCTTCCAAGTAGCTGGAACTACAGGTGTGTGCTACCACACCCGGCTATATAGATTCCTTTATATATATATATGTGTGTGTGTGTATATATATATAAATTGTGGAGTACACTTAAGGGTTAGGTATACAAATATTCATTTTGCAGGGACCCTTGTTGATGAGGTATGCCCCTCTTTTCCCAGTCAGATATATAGATTCTTAAGAGTTCTAAATACTTAATTCTAGCTAAGAATTCTTATATAGTAAGTGGGATTTCAACATACACACTATGGACAATGGTGGTGGACTAATAAGAAATAAAATACACAAGTTTGGTCTTATCCACCTCTGTCTCTTAAGACTTAGACTTTATTTATAATCTTTCCTGTTACATAAATAAAGTATAGATTCTTCCAACACATATTTACAGATAATTTCTGCATCTAATATCAAATAATACTAAAAGAAATTTAACTCAATTTTAATTTTTCACCTAAACTGTACATTTGTCCAGCTGTGTTCTTTGTTTTCATGAATCCTTAATTCATCTAATTAGGTAGTACCATATATTTGCAATATTTTCCTCTGTATTCTTTTGTATGATACATTGAGCTATGTTTATGAGAATCTTTGCCAAATCCAGTAAAACCTACATTGTATCGTGCCAGAAAAAAAAAAAGAAAAAAAAATGAGCACACAGTAGCATCTTTTTTCCCCAATAACAGTGCCAGCAACTAACAAATGTAATCAGGCAAACTAGGCAAAACTTAGAGAATAAAAGACAGAGTCTCTTTGAGATTCAGGATGTTACAAATGCTTTCAAAGTGGTCAACACAACACAACACAGTCAAAATGCTGGTATCACAAGCTTCTGTGTATGTAACAGCAGCATTCTTTGAAGGACTTCCCTTATCTCATCTCCAGCTTGGAAACACGCCCATCTTTGCAGATCACATTACCATATCTTTAGCAGGAACTACAGTTGACTCTTGGACAACACGAACTGTGTGGGTCCACCCATAATATGGATTTTTTTCAGCCTCTGCCACACCGAGACAGCAAAGCTAACCCCTCCTCTTCAACCTGCTCACAGTGAAGAGGAGCAGAAGAATGACCTTTATGATGATCTACTTCCATTTAATGAATAGTTAATATATTTTATCTTCCTTATGATTTCCTTAATATTTTCTCTAGCTTATTTTATTGTAAGACTACAGTGTATAATATATATGCATACATATATATATAAAACATACAAAATATGTGTTAATTGACTTCTTGTTATCAGTAAGGATTTCATTAAACAGTGGCTATTAGTAGTTAAATTTTGGGGGAGTAAAAAATTATACCTAGATTTTAAACTGTGTGGGAGAGGGGTCAGGGCTCCTAACCCTCTCATCGTTTAAGAGTCAACCATATATTAATTGCCTGACCATTTGTAGCATCTTTTAAAGTAAGCACCTAATGATCCTCTTTCCTTTTTCTTTTCAAACTGATTAGCAGTTTGAAAAGGAAAAGGAAATTAGAAAGAATGGGTTTCCTAGTCTCAGTGCAGCTCTCTTCTCCACATAGCTATTGGTATCCCCAAACCAGAACATTCTCCAAATCTACCTGAAGCTTTTGGGATTGGGTAAGGACCAAGTCATGAGATGAGCTATTCTGGAAGCTTCTATTAACAGTTGTTTTCCAGTAGGATCTGGCATGTATTAGTCTCAGAATTTTGACTAATTTAAAAAATTGTATTTATTTTGAAGCTTTCTAAACCATCAGAGATTGGCATTTCTTTTGCAGGTTTGGAAGAAATCAGGATCCCTAAAACTAATCAGTTTCCAAAGGAGGTTCTAGAGAAAATAGACACAAAAGCTGACTCAACAAGGTTCAGGAAGATACTTTCCATGACTGATCCATAATCCTTGGGGCTACCTATGAGGGCCCACACAAGGGTGGAGTAAGCAAGGTGCAACATAAGGAAGAACTCTCAGTTACTTGCATGACACTAGTCCCAGCCCTGCTACCTACAGAAGCATCTGACCAACTAACTTAATTTCGATCATTAAAAGAACCAATGAAGATACACTTATTCAATAAGGACAGTAATGAGCAGATACCATCGCTCTATTCCATTACACTTTGGAGTTCTCAAAACACTTTCATGCTTATTATCACATTATGCAGACCACAGCTTCCTGAGGCTAGAAGTGCAGAATATATAAATCCTGTCTCAGAGATGAACAAACAAGTTTAGGGAAGCTCTAGGATTTGATCAAGGTAATAGAGGTAGAACTTGAATTCAGGTCTTCTGACTGTGTCCAGTACTCTTTTCTTTGTATTACACCATACCAAGTCTTCCTCTGAGGCCCTTCATAGCACTCTGGTTTTACGATTGTGAAAATAAATAAAATTTAAAAGCTGTTGGAATTGCAAAAATGCTTTAAGCCTTGAGACAGATGTGACTATGACCTTAGTCATATAACATGTTTTGCAATTCTGCTTCTTAGATTATAGCTTAACTCTTTTTCTCATTGTTCCTGCTCTGTAGATTACTAGGAAAGACCTGAGATCAGACCTCCCCTTTCCAATCACTGATCTTTGTTATAGATTAACTGCCTCTTTTATTGACCTGTACCTAACTCAGACAGGATGGTGCCCCAAACAGGGACAGTTACATCTTCAGTGTGGAGTGTTAAATATACCTTTCCTGAAAAAAAAATATCACTTTGATTAATGAGATCATTGTAACTATGCATAAAACCTTACATAGAAAGATGCTGACATTCCCCACACGTTGTCTGTATAAGTGATCCCTAACTTTTACACTTTGGAAGACTGACTTCCATTCTTTGGAACCTGTACTTCCCAGATGGGCCCATCTTCAAACTTTGTGCTTGAGTAAACTCTCTTTAAACCAGATTTTAACCCTTTTGATTATTTTAGGTTAACATGATCTACATTAATTAAAGTTATTTATAAAATCACTGTGATGACTGTTTAATATCAACAGTGAAGACCTTAAATTTGTCTGTTGTCTACTACCCATAAGTAGTCTTATGAGAAAGCAGAAATAAACACAAAAAACTTAATCTAATAGTTCTTAATGCTGGGCTTTAACATTTTAAGGAAAACCAAAACCATTTAAAAATCAACATCACAGATGAATTTTTTACTACTGTTGTTAGGTGCATAATGGAATCTTTTAAAAATTTATGTTACTATTAACAAAAATTAGAAACATCAAAAGAATTGTAAAGAAGTTGGATTTGGGTCTATAGAGTGTCAGGTTTGAGTCATCTCTCCCTGTACTGGAAGATCTCTACAAAATAGCAGAAGAAAATCAAAGACTCAGCAAACAACATGTGGTCATATCTCTTTCTCTGCAAAGCTCTGCTTCAGACAAACACTTTCTAATACTAACAAAAAATACAACCTAGGTGTTCATAAAAATACTATGGCTTGCAAATTTAATTTCCTGGCTACCGTGGCTATGGAGAGAGTCTAGATTACTTAAAAGGGAAGAGAAACTTACCTCTCCCCATGTTTTCTAGTGGTCTCCAGCAGGTCCCTGGATAATGATTTCCTGTACAAAATAGAGCACAGACAGTCAGATTCACAGAGGCTGAGTCACTACATCAGATAAGCTTCAGTACAGCTGATGTGGTCAATGTGAGCATTTCATTTCAATGCATTCCAATCTTGCTCTCTTACATAAATGTTTTCTACATCACAAACAGATATCTAACCTCAGAGGACAGAAGCATGGTATTCTGGAAGTATAGGCTGTAGATAAACTTACTATAATCTTCTTTATCTAGTACCAGTTTCTGTCCTTGCCAAATAAAAATCATCAAATTGGTGACATTCTTAGTTCTTAGGGAGACAATGATATCAACAAAAAGTGGCAGGCAAAAACAACAAAAGACTCAATGTTAATAACTAGGTTAGCATATTATTAGCTTCCTTGTCCCTGGTTTCCCTTCAATATAATTCTGTGGCAAATCCAATACCCTGTATAGCGTAACATCTTCCTGAATAGTGTTAAGCAGTGCTCCTAATCAAATTATTCCGGAGGCAAAGCAGCCCACAGAGTTATTTCCAATAAAGAGTATGAATCAATGACGGTAAACTACTGACAACAGAAATTTTGGAGAAACAAAAAGCACATACTGCAATTGCAGAGGGAGGGTGTGCTTGGGAGAGTAGCAATTCTGTTTTCAATAGATTTTAAAAAATGCATAAACAGAAGCTAATTTACACCATAATGTTTTATTTTCTTGTAGGGTTCAATCATAGGGCTACCACACATTTATTATTCACTTGCCATGTTCTCAATATTAAACTAAGCACCTGAGTGGTAAAGCTATAAGATGTAATCTATCAATCCATTAAAGAATTTATAACCTACTTGAAGTTAAGCAGAGACAATTGATAAATAAATATTAAATTGAGTCCTGATAACCAGCTATGTGACACTGGATAAATCGATTTATAGCTCAAATTCTTTGCGAAAGGAGGGTTCTGAACTATACAAGTGTTTCCAAATTACTCGCCACAAGATGGTTAAAAGTGTGTTTTCAAAAAACAGGGTTCTTTGATCAAATAAATATAATAAATGCTAACTTAAGGTTAAACAGGTTTCTTTATTACAGACTTCTTAGAGCCTTTCAAAATGCCAATTTTTGTGACAAAAATACAGTCTCAAAGTATTTGGCCACGTAGTCCTTTTTTTAAGTAGTCAACATTTCTCAAGAGTCCTATTCTTTGGAGCTTATTTTGGGAACCTGGACAAGATAACTGGTAAAGCCTCTTGCAGTTATGAAATTCTATTATTTTCTAACAAGATACTAATTATATGGAACAAAATTAACATAAAGTGACTCACGAAAGAAATAAAAGGGGTTGGATTCTCAGAGAATTTTGAAGCTGAAAGGAACTTTAGAAATCATCTAATGATTGCTCATCAGCCCACCTTTTTTGGAAGCAGTAGACAGTCCTGAAAATATCTCATGCAGACTACCAATATATAAAATGGGTTAGAGCAGAACTCTTCAGGTAAAATTGAGGTGGAGGGCTGTAGTCCCACCTACTGGGATTTATCCTTGAGGCAGCCTGGAAATATCTCATCAGAAACCCAGCACTATAGAAAGCAGAGTTTGAAATCTAGTGACCCTGATCCTTTTGAAGATATTCTGGGAAGGCTTTAGGAAAGAGCTAGAACTCTTATATCTTCTCACAAAAAAGTCCTCACCCTTCCCAAGTATCATCTCAATTTTAACTGTAACCCTCCAAATCAGATAAATAAAATAATCATCATGTCAATATAATTATAAAACTTTTCATACTGTAGGAAATATCAAAAGAAAGTTTATATACAAATTGTAATCTATGTACCCATGTACAAATGAAAAGCCATGAAAGAATTAAGCAGAGGAGTGATATAGCTAAATTAGGATTTTAAGAAGATATTTCTGGCAGCAGTAGGGAAAGGAGGATTTCTCAGCAAACAGAATAGAGTTGGAGACAATCATCCTCAGTGATCTACCACAGAAACAAAGAACCGAATACCACATATTCTCACTCATAAGTGGGGCCTGAACATTAAACACAATAGCACAAGGGAGTGATCAGCAGTTGCAGGACACTGCCAGGGGAGGGAGGAAGTGGGGGCACGTAACAACACAAAGAGTACTTGGTCCTAAACCAGGGGAAGTGAGGACCAGTTGGAGGCCCAAACTTCACCTACACATACATTACTTATGTACCTAATCGTGACTTGTATCCCACATCTTTGTAATAAAATAAAGTAAAAAAAAGAAGAAGAAGAAGAAGAAGAAAAGAAATAAGCAGGGGAGTAATATAGCTAAATGGAGATTTTAAGAAGATATCTCTGGGAGAAGTAGGGGAAGGAGATTTGAGGGACGAGAGTGGCTTGACCAGGGACAGTAATATCAGAATTGCTAGGTAAATCTGGCAGAACTTCTCTCATTTTGTTTCTTGTTTATTCTTTAATATTTAATAAAGTCTTTTAGAAGAGAATCAAGCTTATTTCAGTTGTGTTAGGGGGAACCACAAAGGAAAGGGATTTCAGGCATGGGCCAGGATTTTCAAAGAGGAATTGCCTCTTCAGAGGTCAGAATGGTATAGACAACAGCCATCATTGCAGTCAGCTATCTTTCAGGGAAAGATAAAACCAAGGAGACAAAAATCAATACTACCTGTTAGCCACTTCACCCAGCATACCAATAGTAAACCTCAAAATATCAGCATCTTGTTTTAAAGACAATCTCCTTACAGAGATAGAGGGTTCATGGCCTACTATTCATATCACTCTAAACCTCAAACTCCTCAATCTCAGGTTACCTCCCTGCTTCATTTGATGTCATGGTCTTTTCACTCTGACCCTGTTGTACTAGACCCTAGTCCCTTCTTTCAACTAGTGTGTGTGTGTGTGTGTGTGTGTGTGTGTGCGCGCGCGCGCGCGCGCACATGCACGCGCATGCACGTGTATGCGCGTGTTAGTTTTTATACATCTTTAACCAGGAATATTTATCAATCTTGATTCCCAGTCAGGTCCCCACCCCAAATTAAACATTACTTCTAAAGTAATGGCAACACATTAAATACAACAACAGCAAAAATAACAACAAAGCAAATTTTAGCAAGACATTAGAAAATTTAATCACTGTTGCATGTGTTTACACATCCTGGCATTAAGCACCCCCTACAACCAGGTTCTACCTTCCATAATAGTTATACTATACTCCAGCCAAACTAGTCTCCACTCATCCCTTAAATATGCCTTGAATTGTTTCAACTTTATGTCTCTGCTCTTTTCCTCTGCATTATCTACTCCTAAAAAATCACACTCATCCTTCAATATCAGCAGTGATGCTTTACCTTATTACTCAAGCAGTAAGTAATCTCTTTTTCGTTGAACTCTCATAGAATATGGAACTTATGTGCCACCTCATACAGATGTTCATACCTTATAATATCTAATTCTCAGAGGGTAAGCACCTTGTCTTCTACACCTGCAGCTAACCTGTACAAGGCGTTACATCACTCCCAGTGAGAGTTCGAATGGCTTACACACACCAAACTTAAGGGAAGGTCATGTTTGCCTAAGTTTTCCTGAAGCATAGATCAGTGCTTCAAACTCCAGCCATTCACATACCACTTTAATCAATTTTATGAGTTTTGCTTAATACATCTATTGTATACACTTAACGTTTATTCCAATTAGGTCACTTTTTAAACTTCAGTATTCACTTTAGCCTTGTCCTATAAAATAGAATGCAAAATCATGGATATGGATATAAATATATACATATTTGTCTAATGCATGTAAAATACATAACTATTAAAGTTCCAGAAATGTTTCCAGGTTCCACTTAGATATTCAAAGCATACTACAAGAGGTACACTTCATGAAATACTGTTGTTTCCTATCTTCAGTCACTCCAAAAATATTTGATGCGTGTCTTTTATCTGCCAGGCACTATTCTATTCTTTAGGTTCTCAACTGGAGGCAATCTTCCCCCCAGGGGACATTTGGCAACATCTAGAGATATTTTTATTTGTCACAACTGGGGAAAGGTCTAATAGTAACTGGTGAGTTGAGTCCTATTTAGTAGTAGGAATAGTACTAAATATCCTACAATGCACAGAACAGCTCTCCAGAACAAGGAATTATCCAGTCCAAAATATCAATAGTGTCAAGGTTAAGAAACTCTACCTTAGGAGAAAAAAATGGCAAGTAAAAGAGACAAATGCTCTGCATTTTTGGAGTTTACAATCCAGTGACAGAATGTAACAGATGATATTCTTTTTCAGTATATTCAACTAAGAGTCATCAGTCTACAGTTCTCAGGATTTCTTCTCTATGTGCATTTCTTATATATGGAAGTCATGCTGGCACTAAGTAGATTTCCAGTACCATAACATTTTTTAAATTGTAAGTTAAGACTTTATTGATATATGCAGGGCTCATACAATTTAGAAACGACAACTTGACAATGCAGAAATGCAATATTCACTATAGTACTTACATAGAGCAAACTAACATCCTATATTATTAGGAGCCCAGTGTCACTAAAACGACCAAGAAACTATAAACAGAAGAATGCATTCCAAAACACAGGTTGAGGGTTGTGAAGCAGACACTATATTTTAGATGGAGATCCAGACCAACCTTACACCAATGGAAGATGGAAGCTGTTATCATTTCAGTTCAGCAAACACCAAACAAAATAGCATTGTATACCATGTAGTAGTTGGAATGTTGACTGAATAATTACTATGTAATAATATTTCAGGCAAAATGTTAGGCTTTTAAACATACTATTTATCTTGTTTGGTAAGCTAAAATTTCCTTAATTTGGGACAGTAACAACAGAGCCTATATCATATTTTGCCTAATTTCTGGAAAGTGTATCTCTTTTTTGAGAACTGTGCGAAGTTCTTTTGTTTCGTTTTCAGGCTCTGAATTTTTTGATTATATTTTTTCTTAATTGTATACACATGGAGTGACAAAAAATGTATGCACATTTTAAGAGATGTTATCTATTAGTTTGCCATAATCAGAAGTGTCTGGATACCGATGATAACCACTTTGAGCACCTCTTGTAATTGCAGAAGTCAAACTTGACTTGTACTCACCTTTTGTTGTCGGCATATATTGAGTATTATGATTTTAATACAGTTTCTTTTCTTTCTTAAAATGTATATACATTTTTTGGCACCCTCTGTGTTTAAGGTATACAACATGATGTTTTGATATATTTATCTTGATAGACAAATACATAGTTATTACTATATTCAAGTATGGATGTTTAAATAATGGCATGTTATATATATCCCAACAAAGAGTTCCAACAATAGGTCAGAGCATGGGCTTTGCCACCACACATATATGGATTTGAGGCCTGGCTTGCCAATTCCTAGTTATCTGATCTTGGCCAAGTTATTTATCTTCTTCAAGAGTCAATTTCTTCAACTATAACTGAGTTAATAATGGTAGCCCTAATTTCATAGGCTTTAAGGGAGGATTAAATGATAACAGTTTTAGCAGTTTTGATAATAGTAAGCAGGACCTATGAGGATACTAACAAGGATTTGGAGTTTTTTTTTCCTAAAACGTCTTGATTCAATCCGGTTCTTGTGCTTTATTTTCTAGTTGGTCAATCTGGTTCAGTACACTAAGTTTAACTATTACTACATAAGACAAAGGGTAGTATAATACATACTTTATGAGCTGAATTTTTAAAATTCAAATTTGAATTTTTAAAGCTTTACCTTCAGCTGCATTGCAGATATAAGTTTGGACTGTGTTCTCCAAGTTCTTTAAGAGCTTCCTTTGCCCTTACCTACACTCACCCCTATTTTTCCAGCTGTCCTGTGACAATAACCTGAAAACTCTTATTCCTATTCTTGGTAGCTATTCTTCTTTCAGTAATCCTCTGAAATTCAATTATGTCTAGGTCTTTATTAGTTTTGAAACACTGCAAGCTACATTTTAATTTGTAGAGAAGCACTTCTAAGTTAGCTTTCCTTTTCAGTCACATGACTCTCCTATGGTTGATTAGGCAGGTCGATCACTTCACTGTCCTTCACTGTGTTTGGAGACACCATGACTGTAATCTCTGGCCATCGTAATTAAGGATTTCCCAGTCCTATCTTGCTGTTCCCCAGCCCCAAGTCCCTTCTAATTTTAAGGGCAAGAGAGCCTAAGGGCCCTGTGGCATACTTCAGAAACAAGGTGCTTCCTAGCATTCATTCCCTCCTCATGATATCTCTTAAAGCATAGCTCTCTTCAGCTGCCAAGGAAGACCCTTTGTCTTCTGTAAGTGAAATATTTATTCTACTAGGTCCCTGGAAGCTTCACTTCTGCATATTTTCCACTTCCATATCCTTCGAATAATAAAGCTTCAAGTGATATTTGTTTTATATCTATTATAATATGGCCCCTTCACTTATGTCATCTTATCAGTGATTACAACAACCCTGATAAGGTATGATAATATTTTTTGATAAAGGATAAAACTAAATTTCAGAAACTGATTTAGTTATGTTCACATAACTTGCGAGTAGGAACATGCCAGGATTGTTGTGGTTTTTTTTCCAACTTAACAATATACATAAAAAATGCTAACGTTAAAACTTGATGACTTTTTTACAAACATACCTGTGTAACTGGCACCTAGATCAACATTCAGAATATATTCCAGGATTTTAACCTACAGTTTCTAACACCAAGTCTGGTGCTCGTTCAGTCACACATGTAGTCATTCAACAAATATTTACTTACTGAATATTACATTTCAGTTATTTTTCTAAACACTGAGTTGTTATTGGTGAAAAAGACCCGCGTGATCTCTGTCCTAATAAGGTTTAGAATCTATAAGGGAGTCATAATATTTTGTTTAATTGTAAATAAAGGAATTTAAGGTATTAGAGGTATTTAAAGAACTACAGTATGATGCATGATAAGCAAGAGAGAGGTTTGGAGACAGAGACAAATGGTCAAATCATACAAAGCTTTACTGGCTGGTAAAGCATTTAGATTTTATTCTAAATGCAGTGGGAAACCACTAAGCAATGCTCCTGCATTCATAAAACAATCTTTTTCTAAGAGTTTGCTTAATTCTTCAGTTATCCTAGCACTATGTGCCATTCACTTTACCAGAGCCATTATCTCAACTGTATAAAAACCAAAAACTGAAGAAAAAGCCTTATATGTGTGTGTGTGTGTGTGTGTGTATAAGTAAATTTTATATAGCAATATAAACAACTGCTTATAAAATTAATAAATTATAAAATATATTATAAAACGTTTCTAAAATAATGTATTTGATATACATATTTATACATACTTAGCCTCAGTGCTATAAACACTAGACAACAGCACCAAAATGCTGTTAGATATTGCTGAAATTCAGGGATATTTACCTCCTAGACTCTTTAGAACAAAGCTAGGTAAGTTATGCATATGAAGAAAAGACACTTTGTTTCAGCCTGTTCTCCAGTCATCCTCATATTTGGATACAATCATAGTAGCAAATTTAGCACAGTTATCTTTTCAATTCAACAGACACATACTATGTGTCTACTCAAACATAGACTGCATATCTACTCCTTGCCTAGGTGCCAGAATACAACAGTATGCAAAACAGACAAAACTCCCTGCCTTCATGAAGGTTTCAATCTAGACAGGAAAAAATAATTAAATTGTTCTTGTTTATTTAAACATGCAAAGTGTATAGTACGTAAAGTAGTAATAAATAGTGGTGTATATCAAGGAGAAAAAAATAAGGCAGGAAAGGAAGTTACAAATTATTTAAATAATGATTGTCTGTGTAAGACAAAAACTTTTTTTATTTTTGATACTTGTCTTTTACTAGTTTTATAATGACAAAGTAATTGGTGTACAACGGGGTCAGCAGACTTTTTTCTGTAAAAATTCAGAGAATAAATACTTTAGGCTTTGAGAGTCACATGTTGTTTGTTGCAACTAATCAACTCTACTGTTATAGCATGAAAGCAGTCACAAAATCAAATTTGTGTGGAGCTACGTTTTAATAAAACTTTATATATGGATGCCGAAATTTGAATTTTATATAATTTTCATGTATCATAAAATAGTCATCTTTAATTTTTTTAACCATTTAAAAGTATAAAAATCACTCTCACTTCATGACTACATACAAAAAAGGCAGTAGACCATTATTGCCAATCCCTGCTTATTCAATGAAATGAAATGGCTTACTGAATTTTCATAAATCAACAAGTCAAAAGAAATACAGGGAAACCCAGCATAATTATTATTGAAACACAAAGATCCAGCACCATCAATAAAAACAGTATGATAATTCTCTAATAATATTCAAGTGAGATATTAATTTTATATGACAGTGGGACTTATATCTCTAGTACACAATAAAATATTAAAGATAATGGCATAACCATCTAAATAAATCATGCTAAAATTATAGAAGCACCTCAGTGAATAACGAGAAGTCATCACACACTATGCCAATCTAGACGCCCTATAAATCCCTTGAAGTCAACTGTATTCCCTAACAAAATTAATTTTTTTCATCCACAGTGATGTTTCAATTTTTACTTCCATCCCAATAAAATACAAATCTGTATATTCAGTCTTGACCTTTTCCTGGAATTCCACAATTTCAAATGCCTCAGGAAATCTATACCTGAATACCTTGCCACCACCTGAAATGCCATGGATCTAAAATCAAATATTTTCCCACCACACATGCAAATTAGCTTTTCCTCTAAATTACATAATTATATTAACAATACTTTCATTCTATAATTCAATCCAAGTGCTGTGAAATGACATTTTAAGATACTAACTAAAGTTTTCTCCCAAGAGTTCAGCTTTCCTTCTTTCTTTACTCCTTACTTTATTGCTTCGTATAAAAGACAAGCATGGGTCAACAAAAGAGAAAATAATGTTTTCTCCGTCTTCTAAGGTACTTGGGGAAAACAAAAGGTTTTTTAGCAGAGATAAAATTACTGAAGAAATTAATGAGAGCAGAGGTTCTTCCTCCAATCCTATCTACCCAAACCTACCTCCCAGGATAGAAATGTTTCTCTGGGTAGAAGGGAAGAGAGAAATCAGTGGGGCCTAGGATGGAAGGATCAGACTTGAAGTGTAAAATGAAGGACCGTTTTTAGTAAGAGGCATTGCTTGAATACTCAGGAGTTCCTTGGGAGTGGGTTCTGCATTTACAGACCATATGGGCAAACATATGGACAGAATATTTCCAGGAGGTGTATGCTGAGAGCTTCCCTTGGACAGTAGCCATCCTCTTGCTGATGACCTCCCTGCTGAAAGGATGCCTATTTATGTCCAAGTCTTTAGCCAGTTACCATCCAATTTGCCCCATGTAGACAGCCTTCCTTGCAACTTCCCTGGACCCTAAGCCCTAAAGAAGAACAGAGCCCTGGACACTCAGTGGGGGTGATGGTAGTAGTGGTGGTTATAGTGATGAGGGCACGCTCCATACCTGAAATTAGCAGGATGAAGAAAAGGGGTGACAGATACTAGGAACCACTAGCCTGATTTCTAAATCATAAATGAGTTTTATATGCTTTTGATCTTCATATAAGTACAGTCATAGTGTATACTCTTTTGGATCTGACTTCTTTTGCTCAACCTATTGTTTGTAAGATTCATCTACATTGTCCATGTAGCTGTACATTCATTCTCACCACTAGCTTCATCTAAGGTGTATATCCCTATTTATTTATTCATTCTACTACTGATGTACTTTAGGTTGTGCTATAGTTCAAATGTTGGTGTCCCTCTAAAATTAATATGCTTGAACCTAATATCCAATGTGATAGTATTAATAAGTAGGGCCTTTGGGGAGGGATTAAGTCATTGGGACTCCACCCTCATGAATGGGATTACTGTTCTTATAAAAGAGGCTCTAGGGAGCTCCCCAGTGCCTTCCAGGACACAGCAGTAGGGTGTCATCTTTGAAGTAGAGAGTGAGCCTGCACCAGACACTGAACCCACTGGCATCTTGATCTTAGACTTCCCAGCCTCTAGAACAGTGATACATAAATGTATTTATTTTTATAAACTACCTAAAGTATTTTGTTATAGCAGCCATAACTGGCTAAGACAGGCTGTTTTCAGTTTAGAGAACATAGTGAAGCAAACTCCCATTATACAGGTTTAAAACAGTGGCAATATCCATGGCTCAATACAACATAACCAATCAGTAAAACCGACTCATTTCCTTTGCTCTAACACCTAGCCCCAGTCTTTCAATTCTCACCACTACAAATCCTTGTCATATTTCTTCAAGTTGATAGTATGTATCACAAGGACAGGAAATAACATGCATGCTTTTTTGATCTTTCATGAGATATACACTTAGTATGTTCAAGGAATACCTATTGTACATGTGTAATTATCACTATCAAAGTGATCAGTAACAACTTTTAATGTAGAAATGTAATTGGCATTTTAACATCTTGGTTCTTGGAATTTTTTTTTTTTTTTTTTTTGAGTTGGAGTCTCACTCTGTCGCCCAGACTGGAGTGTAGTGGCCGCTTCCGGCCACCGCAGCCTCGCCTGCTGGGCTCCTGCGATCCTTTCGCCTCAGCCTTCCGAATAGCCGGAATTACAGGCATGCGCTACCACGCCCGGCTGATTTTTTGATTTACTGTAGAGATGAGGTCTCACTGCCCAGGCGGGTCTCGAACCCGCGGGCTCAGGCAATCCACTCACCTCAGCCTCCCAAAGGCGCAGGATTACAGGCTGAGCCACCGAGCCCGGTGGTTCTTGGAATTTTTAAATCATCTTATTTTAGGCATGTTTCAGCATATGAAATGTCCCTAAATTCCAACTCCCCAGTACTAAAATAGACTAGGATTAGAAAAGTACTTTTCACCTGCAGCAAGATGTTCAGAGGGAGGGGATACAGAAGTAGGAGTGAAAAAGAGTCCTTTAAGCTATTTACATGCAGGGTCCTAGCAACTCTTAGCTTTAATCTCATCAAGAGAAACTGAAGAGACACTTTTAGCATAACAACCCATGAGAATGACAACAGCAGCAGATAATAACATAGTGCTTTGTTATCAGATCATTATGTATATTAATTCCTTTAATCTTTGCAATTTTATGAGTTAAATATAGTACTAGCATTACCCTTCCTTTACAGATAAGGAATTTGTTGCAGAGAGGTTAAGCCATTTGCCCAAGGTCATAGAGTTTGTAAAGTGGCAGAATAAGATTCTTACCCAGGCAATCTGGCTTCTTTTTATAAATGAAATAAGGATTCTATCATTTAAATAAAATATTAGATTGAGCTATCTGTAAGTAAATATAAGAATGGATTTTAAAGATACTTTATAGATGCAAATACAATTTTTCAGCCATTAAAAAGGATAAGAGGAGGGATTGCAAAGGGGTAGTAGAAAACTTTTGAGGGTGAGAGCTTGCTCATTGTCTTGATTGTGATGACAAATTCATGAGTGTGTATATAAAATATCTCCAATTGTATACTTTAAATATAATCCATGTATGCCAAATGCAGGTCAATTATACCTTAATAAAGCCTTACACAAAATGGATGAAACAGATCTATAGATGAGCCAATCAAAAAAACATAAAAAAGAATGTCCACAATATATTGAGTAGAGAAAATTATAAAACAGCATTCATGATATGTTATATACAAATAAGCACATGTATAAGAGCGTAATATCTATATAAAATGTATCTGTGATGCTTTATTTTTTGTAGCCTATGGTAAGAGAGCTTTCACTGAGACCTCCCTCAACAAGTCATCTTGGGAGCAGATCCTCCAGCCTCAGCCAAGCCTTCAGCAATCTCATGAGAGAACTTGTGCCAAAACTACCATCTCAGAAACTGTGTGAGGTAATAAATGTGAATCTCTAAGTTTTGGGGTAATTTGTTATGCAGCAGTAAATAAATACTGCAGTATATATTATTAGTCTTACATATGTTTTGCAAAATACATATATAAAATTGCACACATCAGAACTATACACCTTGTTGAATTTACACACAACGAACACACTCAAGTAACCAGAACTCAAATCAAGACACTGAGTAGATTATTCCTAGCACCTCAGAAGCCCTCCTTTTGCTCCCTGTCCAGCCACTATTTCCCAATAAGGGTAGCTACTAGCCTGATTTCTTATACCACATATGAGTTTTGCATGACTTTGTACTTCATGTAAATGGAATTATAGCGTATACTCATTTTAATCAGGATTCTTTTTCTCAACACCATGTTTGTAAGACTCATCCATATTGCTGAATATAGTAGTAGTTTATTCATTCTCACTACTGATTCTATGTTAGGTAATCCCCATTTACTTATTCATTCTACTACTGAACCTTTGAGTTGTTTTAAGTGTAGGTTTACTACAAACAGTGCTATAAAGATTCTTATAAATGTCTTTTTTGATGTCTATATATCTATTTCTGTTTGGTGTACATCTAGAAGTGGAATAACTAGGTCACAGATTGCCTACATTTAGCTCTACTCATTACTGCTAAACAGTTTTCCAATATGGTTGTACCAATTTACACTCCCAGCAGTAGCACAGCAGAGTTCCAATTGCTCCGCATCTGCACATTCTTGCTGGCTCTTTTTCATCTTTGCTGTTCTAGTAGGAGGTAGTGATACCTCATTGCACATTTTTATGGTGAGTGATGAAGAGAAACACCTTTTTGTATGTTAATTGAAGTCCCTGTTTCAAATCTTTTGTCCATTTAAGCATATATTACTTTTAAGATCAGCAAAAAGCCATAATTTTTGAGCTACTGAGTTTTTGTTGTATTATGAAAACAAGTACCTTTGAGCAGAACAGAGTCATCAGAAAGAAAAAGATAGAATTAATAGCAGGACTATAGTTAAAGGCCTCTTCTAGAAATGTTTTGCAGAAAGTCTTCTGTGGAAGAGAAGAGGCACAGAGCGGGCCCTATTATACAGCGCTATATAATTCTGGTAAGTTCAGTGTTAGGCCCGACAATAAATATTCTGCAAACAGGAAAGTATATCACCTGCACGTGTGGTCCATTACATAACACTCCTCAAAAGAAGAAAATGGTCATTTATGTATACCCTTGAATATCCAATATGCATATACTAACCTTTCTTTAACCTCACAAGCCTACATTAGGTTGTATTTTCTGTCTTTGTTTTTCTTTTATGAGTTACAAGAATGTACTAAGACATTAGCTGCCTATTTTTAGTTTACTGATTAAATTTTTATGAGACTCTTCAGATAGCAGAACAATCAGTTAAAGAAAGTTAATATTGCTGGATAAGATCAATGCATAATGGACACCAAGTGTGAGTGAAAACGCAGAAGAATAAACAATGTGGCTTTGGTTGTATTACCTTAGGCATACCACAGCACAGGTTTTTAGCCCCAAATTTAACAAACTAGTGTTTTAAATGTGACCATATAAGTTCAGATATCATATTTTTTTTAAAACAGAGAAGGTCAGCATAACTTCCAGAGCTCAATAGAGATAATTCAACCAAAAATAAATAGGTTCTCACTTTTTAAATTCTCCCATTGTTCTGTTGTATATGCATGTCACCAAAAAATGACATTGAGAAATCATTGCAAAACACATAATGGATAAATTTTGCATGCCCCTGAGGCCTTAGGAGGAAAGAGTTCTTTCTGTGACATGTAACACTGTTGCATCATTATCTAACGAATCATGTCACTACAGTGAATATGCCTTACAATATTACATTAAAGCTATTAGGAGAACCAAAATTTAATAACGTGATACAAGCAATTAAAACATTAGCCTCAGTTTTAAAGAATGCATATTTTTCAAGATAAGTACTTCAATTAACAAGATTTATAGCTACTTTAAAAGACTGTTTCTAAGTAAAGGTCTATTTACCATAACTATCATTTAAAATTTTTAAAGAAAACTTTTCTCAAGAAAAATTAAATAATGTTACACAACAGCAAGAATTACATCCTGTGTATGAGTGTGGATTTGTTTGTAAGGTAGAATTAAAAGGTCCATGCAGAAACACTTTTATCCTTTGCAAACCAACACTTCTCCTGCAGAAGTACCTCAGACAAAAATCACAGGGATAGATTCTTGGGAGAAGTTGATGTTTGGCAACATGGACCACATAAAAAATCTAAAGAGGATGGGGAGTGCTAGACTTGAATTGTCTATTGCTTTTGTTTTAAAACTCTGCAGCTCAATCTAATTGAACTGGAGAACTATGAATTCTCAGACAAAAAACAGAAGACAAATAAAACAAAGGCCTTAGAGAGTCCACAAACTAGACAATGAGTTTAATCACATTTGACTAGAAATCACCAATCCCCAAAGGGATACTTAATTTTGTGGTGATGCCCTATTTTGTTTAATGCTGGCAGAAATCATGCATATCATATTTGATGCTATATCCTCATACTCATCACTATACTTGAATACTAGACATGCATAAATTAATACAAAATATATTTTTTAATAAGTTGAGCTCATATGAAATTCCATTTTGTGCCTTACTTTTAGTCATACATTGTAAGAATTTTCCTTTGAAATTAAACACTTAGTAAACATGATTTTTTTGGGAGGGTCTCACTCCGTTGCCTAGGCTAGAGAGCAGTGGCATGATTACAGTTCAGTGCAGCCTCAGCCTCAAAGGTTTAGGAGATCTTCCCACCTCAGCCTCCCTAGTAGGGTAGAACTGCAGATGCTGCCACCATGCGCAACTATTTTTGTTGTTGTTGTTTTGTTTTTGTGTTTGCAGAGACAAGACAAGGTCTTTCTATGTTGCCTAGGCTGGTCTTGAACTCCTGGGCTGAAGCAATCCTCCGGCCTCGGTCTCCCAAATTGCTGGAATTATAGGTGTGAGTCACTGTGCCTAGCCATGTAAATGTGATTTTTAAGAGTTGCATTAAACTCATGCACTGTAATTCAGCCATTTTCTTTTTTAAAAATCGTTTTAAGAGATAAAGTCTGGCTCTGTCACCCAGGCTAGAATGCAGTGGTATAATCATAGCTCACTGTAGCCTTGAAACCCTAGACTCAAGCAATGCTATTGCCTCAGCCTCCTGGGTAGCTAAAATTATAGGCATGTGTCACCACACCAGGCTGATATTTTTATTTTTTGTAGAGATGAGGTCTTGCTATGTTACCCAGGCTGGTCTCAATGTCTTGGCCTCAAGTGATCCTCCTGCCTCGGCCTCCCAAAGTGCTGAGATTACAGGGATCAACTTCCATGCTCAGTCTAATTTAACCATTTTCTAAACATATGTTTTAATGTCTGTTATATCCATGCATTAAAAATTATACAACCATTAAGATTTGATTCCAGGCAGGGCACAGTGGTTCAAACCTGTAATCCCAGTATTTTGGGAGGCCAAGGCAAGAGGATTACCTGAGACTAGGGGTTTGAGACCAGCCTGGGCAACTTGGTGAGACCTCATGTCTACAATAAATCAAAAAAATTAGCCAGGTGTGGTGGCTTACACCTGTAGTTCCAGGTACTTGGAAGGCTGAGGCGGAAGGATTGCCAGAGCACAGCAGGTTGAGGCTGCGGTGTCTGTGAGCATGCTACTGCACTCTAGCCTGGGCAACAGAGTGAGACTCTGACTCAAAAAAATTTTTTTAAAGATTTAATTCTATTTTGCTGTTATGAAAAATTTATCAGTGTATATTTTAATACAATGCTACATTATTTCCTGAAGACAGATGAATGTGAGAAGCTGGCTTTAGACATCTGGAGATAGAACTATCTTATCCTTTGGGGCAAGCAAGTGTACATTACTGGAAAAATTAAAGAGGGGATTATCATCTCTTCACATATGTGTAAATTAATTTAATCAGCTTGCCTTTTAAAATCTAGTTGAAACAAACTACAAAAGTTGGCATTATCCTATGGTGAGGTGGAGACAGTATAGCAGTGAAAGAGTTAGATTATAGAGGCTGGGTGTGGGATAATTGATCCTGATTAGGCCTAGGCCAGTATGTTCTGCTCCTTAGTCAGTTGTGAGATATTTCTGGGGCTATGTTTCCTCTCTTACAAAAAGCTTCCAGGGCCAGGTTCAGGTGAATCATGCCTGTAATCCTAGCATTTTGGGAGACCACTGCAGAAGGACTGCTTAAGGCCAGGAGCTTGAGACCAGCCTGGGCAACATTATGAAAACCATCTCTACAAAAAATACACAAATTAGCCGAGTGTGGTGGCACATGCCTGCAGTCTCAGCTACTCTGGAGGCTGAGACAGGAGGATCACTTGAGTCTAGGAGATCGAGGCTTCAGTAAGCCAGGATCATGTTACTGTACTCCAACCTGGGTGGCAGAGTGAGACCTTGTCTGGTAAAATGTACAGAGACTCAGAGAAACTTGGAAGGAAGGACCAAGATATAATTTGTGCACACCTCGAGGTGTTCATTGCAGGAGTTATTGCATGTATATGATCAGTTGTTGCTTCATCTCTCAAATTATCTCATCTAAAAGTTCAATGACTACATATTTCTGGATTTCACCTAACTGGTACCATAAACTATCACCAAACCATGATAAAAAAAAGGGAAAGTATACACCAACTCAACAAATTAAACTTAATATTTCTATGTCTAATTCACTTTATGTATTCACATTTTACCTAGTTTGGGAAAGAATTAAAGATGGTTTATATAAAGTCATATTATAAAAAATAAGAGTTTAAAAATCAAAAACATTTGAGGAAAACATGACAAAGGGAATGATCAAGAATAGAAGAAAAGGCTGAGCACAGTGGCTCATACATGTAATCTCAGCACTTTGGGAGGCCAAGGCAGGACGATTGCTTGAGCCCAGGAGTTCAAGATCAGCCTAGGCAATGGAGCAAGACCTCATCTCTACAAAAAATCAAATAAAAATTAGCCGGGTGTGGTAGCATGCACCTTTAGTCCCAGATACTCAGGAGGCTGAGGCAGAAGGATCATCTGAGCTCAGAAGGCTAAGGCTGTGTTGAGCCCAGCCTGGGTGACAGAGTGAGATCCCAACTCAAAATAAAAAATAAAAGAAATAAAACAAACACAGGATTCGGGTTTGTATAGAAGAAGAAAGAAGAAGAAGAGGAAGATTTTATAGCACAATTTATAGCATTTATAGCACAATTTATAGCACATGTTATAGCACAATTTCTTATAGCTTCTTTCATATAAGTAGGCCAAGGGCAAAATAGCACAGAGGCAATGTACTCTATATTTGTACAACATATTTAGAAATTGGCCCACTCAAATGACTTTCTAAAACAGCCTAGACACAATAAAAAAAAAAAAAACACACACACACCCATTGGACTGATCATGCCAAAGCAAACTCATTGCACCTGGGTGATTCAGACCAGTGTCTGCCGGCCACTCTATAAACAAAACCTAAAAGATCTGACTCACTCTGTTGGCCCTTCTCCAAAAAAAAGAGCAACAGTCCCAAAAAAACTGCTGATAAGCAATCCTATGGGCCAAGACAATTCAGAATATCATTCCATTCTAAATAATTAAAGGCAAGGGATTACAGTTCATTTGGGGGTAGCTGTGGGTCCCTAAGATTTACTACTCCCCAGAAGCAGATTATGGAAAGCTTGCCAAGTTAGTTTATTGAATCAGTACAGTCCTGGGATCAATCAGCCAAAACAAAACAGGATGCTCGTTATGATGTAGTTATGGCCAAAAAGTAACCCCCAAACCTTATATTGGAGTCCAGCTGTCTGAAGACAACATACTAAAGGTTCTAGTCCTGGATGGAGGGAATGTTTTTCTGGACGATTTCTACTTTAGTACTCCATTTTCTGGTGGATTCAAATATTTCTGTAAATCCTTTATTTCCCCTAGTTGCACACCTTTTCATCTGAGTTAAGCTGAGGGAACAGAGGGTACAGAGGGAGTTCTGTCTGAAGAATTTGTTTTTTTGCTCCTTCAGCTCTGCATCAAGAAGAACATTTACACTATTTTTTTTTTACTTTCCTACACCAGTTTTATTTAAAATACAAATAAGTATTTCTCTTTCTGTAAGGGTTCAAACAATGTTCAACATGAACCATTGACTAATACAAGTGCTTTAAATATGAAACAAAATTATTTTTTAAAAAGCAAAAGAATAAAGGTTATATACAAAAGAGACCTGGAATCTATAAGCTAATACCAAAAAAGAAATGAGTAGAAAATCTGTGGTGAAACCAGAACGTTCCACCTTGCTTTGGAGAAGGGCTATCATACAACATTCAGTCAGCTGAAGATGGATTGGTAGAGGTGGGTCTATACATAAATTTCAAGTCATTTTTGTTTGTGCAGAATCATCCAGATCTTCCAAAGACTGAATGGGCAGTCCTGTGGCTTTCTTCCTTTTCTGTATTCCCAAAAAGGCTACATGAAGTTCAACTCTTGATGAGCCGCTTACAGCAGCAGTTCGGTAGGAGCCAAAATGATAGGTGGGTCAGATTTCCCTATGAGAAACAAGACTGGCCACTTACAGCAAAATATCAAAATGGACGAGTCCTTCCTTCCTCCTCCTTCCGATTATATACATTATGTTTCCTTTCAAGACTAGTGTCCCTATCGTGCTTGTTCCTTCACAAGTCTAACCATTTCAATCGATCTGTTCATTAAGAACCTTCTGACCGAGTGAGACTCTAACTCAAAAAAAAAAAGAACCTTCTGAGTTCAGAAAGGTGAATACTCATATCTGCTTTACAGATGAGTAAACCGAGGCTTGATTTGGTTACAAAGTTGCTACTTGATAGAGCCTCCAGTACATTTCAGGTCTGATTCTTACTTGAATACTGTCCCCACTATAGTATTAGACCAAAACTGGAACATTTTCAGCTCTCAGCTTAATTTCATATGTCCTACAGTGGATTTTCCAATTATTTGGCTGTTTTTACAACCTGCAATTTAAAGTAACAAATGCAAAGGCATGCGATCCTGAATCAGGAGTCCCAAGACAAGGCTCTCAGAGTCCTGGCCCATTTTCCTTGCTCTTCCACTACAAGAATCCTACAAACGGAGTCAAGCTAACTTTCCACAAATGCTATATACTTTCCCACTTCAAACCTTTGTTACAGCATTCCTCTTCATATAAATACGATATTCCTTCCTTTTGGCTTATTTTAATCATAAAGCCATTATTTATGACAGTATAATTCTCTTCCTCCTTAGAAATGTATCTCCTTTGCTTTGTCCTCTGAATTTCTATAGCATTCAAATATGCAGTACTCATTCTTCTTTTTTCATCAATTTTCTAACTATATGTGAAGTATTTTCTCCAGATTGCAAGCTGCTTGAGGGATGAGGCCATGACTTGGCCTATCCGCATTGACTATAGCATCCAACATCCAGGTTGGCACAGAAAAAAAATACTCAGTAACTGATGGCTAAGATACCAAATGCCCTGCACATTCTAAAAAAATGAGTTGCCTACTTTACTGCCTTTCTTTCACTGCAAATTCAACCAATTTTTGAATTTTCCATTTTCCTTTTTGTTCTTTTTCTACATTAACTATGTATAACACAAAGCAAAATTATATATTTTAACATTGGGTTGAATAAAGATTCTTGTCTGGCATGAATGGGTAGTGTTTTCTATACACCAAACTGATGTATATTTAAGGCAGACAACTTGAAAAATGCATAAATTTTCATTGTTGCTTCATAATCCATTATATGAATACTTATTTATTTAACCAGCCCTCTATTGGTGTTCATTTAATATAGTTCCATTTCTTCATGATAAATAATCCTGATAAATGTATGTACCTATATTTATATACACATCTTTATTTTCTGAGACTAAATTTCTAGATTGATAATTGTTGCTAACGTGTCATCCAGGCTGTGTCAATTTCATTTTTTTTGCCACCAGTGCACAAAAATGTTTGTTTACAGAAAGGGGATGCCTCAGGCTGGCAGTAGAGGAGAATTAACAGTGAAGGGAGGAGGGAGAAAGTAAAGGAGTTAGATTAGGGAAAATTCAGTTTCAAAAAGTGTATCTGAAATAAAATGGTAGAAACAGAAGTTTTGATTATACTGGCCTCTCTATCTTTTGGTAGGTTGATCTTTTATATTTAAAAAAAAACTTTTAAAAAAGACTGTCTACAGTATTCTCCACATTTAACAGCAATGAGTATTAGCATTTTGTTTTTCAACTTTGTGCATTCAATAAGTAAAAAATTGTATCTCATTGCTTTCGTTTTCAATTCCTTGATCACCAGTAAGGTTGAATATGTAACAGTTATATGATCTATGTACCAGCTAGTTGTATCTTTTCTTTCATAGCTTTTGGTTAAAACTCAGTTATATGATCTATGTAGGAGCTAGTTGCATCTTTTCTTTCATAGCTTTTGGTTAAAACTCTGTGCTCAGCTGGGCTCGGTGGCTCAGCCTGTAATCCCGCGCCTTTGGGAGGCTGAGGTGAGTGGATTGCCGGAGCCCGCGGGTTCGAGACCCGCCTGGGCAGTGAGACCTAATCTCTACAATAAAATCAAAAAATCAGCCGGGCGTGGTAGCATGCGTCTGTAGTTCTGGCTACTTGGAAGGCTGAGGCGGAAGGATCGCCGGAGCCCAGCAGGTCGAGGTTGCGGTGGCCAGGAGTGGCCACTGCACTCCAGTCTGGGCGACAGAGTGAGACTCCAACTCAAAAAAAAAAAACAAACAAAACAAATAAAAAAAAACCCTCTGTGCTCTCTGCTCTTAAATACAAAAGCATGCAAGAACATTTCCTCTAAAATACAACTTCCCCAATATAGAACTACCCTCTTTACATGTGTAGCCCTTATTTGATTTCTTCTTTTTCATATATGTGGCCCTCAGGGGAAAAAAATGATCCTTTAACAAATCAGACATAAATTTCTTAGAAACAATTCAAAATTAAAGAGGCCTTCCAAAAAGGTCCTTCCTTTCCAACAACTATTGAATGGAAGGCCTATGGAGAAGTGCTTGGTCTCTGAGGAAAGGGATCTAACAGGTATCACTGTAGGGTTTTCCTGTTGATGTAGTATGTAAGGATAATTGTTCTGTATTTGGATAAAGAAAGAAACATTAAACTGCAAAACTGTCCAGAGAATGCAGTAAAGAAACATGTAAATTCATGAATGACAGGAAGGAGAGTATTGTGAAGGCAACAGAGAGTAAGTGTAGGAGTCAGAATCAAGAATTAAATGGTCCTAAGGGTTCCCAGCTGCCCTCAGCTTCATTCCAACAAGCTTAAATAGGACATCTCAGTGATAGCCAGGCACTCTTTGTTGATACATAAATTAAACAAACTTATACTACCAATAAGGGGACCCATCAAATGCTGCAGCCTCTCCCTCTATCAAATTCAAGTATCGGAAAGAAGAAATTCAAAGCTAAAGGACATCCAGAAATCACAGAATCTTAGAAAGCAAATTATTTATGGAATCTGTCATTTACAGAATGTTTTCCAAATGGGGGCGGGGCGGATTATGAAGTTCATAACTCATGATGTCAAATGATTTCCATACTGCTGGGGCCAAGTTTTTGAATTTATATTCTCTTGCAGTACTTCTTATTTCTACTTCTGACCATACCCTTCATCTTGGAAATGGCCAAGGTAAGTTTAATTTGAAACCATGATCCAGACAACACTTTAAAAATAGATAGATAGAATTTGAAGAACTAGCAAAGAAACAGATTTTGTCCTTGAGATTTAAGACAGTTAGCCTACTGCTAAAATATGTTAAATGCATGACATGGTGGGTTGGATACGTGCCAGGACATTTTTGAGGGAGGTCCCAATCATGACCATATTACCATACACTGCCTACATAAATGTCATCCACAATGTCTTTGCCCCGTCTTTTTCTAGTATAAGGGCTAGAAAAGCTCTCAGATTCCCTTGCAACTAAGGTTGACCATGTGACCAATTTCTGGAAATGTGATATAAGAAAAAGAAGTATTCTTTTCAAGAAAACACATCTGGCAAACCCTTCTATCATTTTTCCTCTTTCTTCCTGCATGGAATATAGATGTGAGGCATGAAGTATAACCAATGTACAATCACGATGATGAGAATCACATATTAAGCTTGGTGAATTGGAAAAACAAAAAGGTATGTGTTCTTGAAGACACTTGCCCTGAACTGTCTACCTTCAAACTTATTCTGTGAGATAACGTCACTCTTATCTAAGTCTCTATTAGTTACATTTTCTGTTACTTGCAGCTGAATACTTTCCTACTAATATACCAGGGATAGACAAATGAATAATCATTGAGCTCTCTATTATGATAGAAAGAAGCAGATAGACATTAAAAATGCAATAAAACATGTCATAAATGGTATAAAAAGAGAACACATTATGGGAAAAATGGTTAGGTCAACCACACCCAGAAAAGATAAGAAGGCTTTACAAACAAGATGGCATTTAAAGCCAGGTACAGTGGCTCACACCTGTAATCCCAACACTTTGGGAGACTGAGGCGAGAGAACTGCCTGAGCCCAGGAGTTTGAGACCAGCCTGGGCAACACCTTGTCTTTACAATAAATCAAAAATTTAGACAGGCACGGTGGCGTGCACCTGTAGTCCCAGCTACTTGGAAGGCTGAGGCCAAAGGATTATTTGAGATCAGCAGGTCACTCCAGCCTGGGCAACAGAGTAAAACTCTGACTCAAAAAAAAAAAAAAAAAAAAAAAAAAAGATGACATTTAAGAATCTTAAAAAATGAAAACCTGTTTTCCTGGAGTAGAAAGAAAAGAACACCTTGTCCTGCCTCTAGTCCAACCGGCTACCTCTATTTCCATGTTAAAACAAAAACATAACAATGAAAAAGTTAAAGAAAAAATCTAGGATATTGCAATACAATTTATTTCCCAGTCTTCCAACAAAAATTAACAAGGACTTACCACAGCCAACTATTGTGCCTCAATGATTACCAAAATGATGTAAAACCTGCCCTCATGCTGCTTACAGACTAATGAACATTTTCAAGGGTATAGCAGCAAACCAAGTAGCCAAAACTTAGTGGTTGTATAACTATGTCTCAGGCATACTGCTGTGTCTGACCTAAAAGAATTCTGATCCTCCAAGTCTTCCAAACTAAAACCTACTCTTGTTCCTTATCATGTAGAAATGACCTCATTTCTAGAATAAA
This sequence comes from Carlito syrichta, assembly GCF_000164805.1. Lineage (NCBI taxonomy): Eukaryota > Metazoa > Chordata > Mammalia > Primates > Tarsiidae > Carlito > Carlito syrichta. The sequence goes on from NW_007250843.1 coordinate 173,416, forward strand.
GAGAAGGATATCATGTTGTCATTTGTGATCATTAAAAATCTTAGTGCATTTACAAACCTGGCGAAGATCCCAGTAGATCAAATCAGCCTATTGTGTAATGCACAGCTTCAAAGCCTCTGGAGACAATCAGGATCTAAGTACTTTAAAAAATTACCTCACCATCTATTTACCTCCTTGGAAACTGCTTCTGAAATATGTAGCTGCCTTTAGCTACCAAGGAAAGTCAATATTAGGAAAGGCTCCCCCCACATACCAATTCAGTTACTAGTTTGAGAAGAAAATTGTCTTTGGCCAATCATTTTACCAAACTTAATAAAAGCATTATAGAATGTTAATACCTCATGCTGCTAATTCTAAAACAGACTTTCTCCTTGTGCTTCTTATCACACAGACATTATGCAACATGAAGAAAAGTCCCTTGAAGATATAGCACCTTACCTCCCATTCACTTGAAGTATTAATCTACCTTAGACTACCTTAGAGATGTGAGAGTAACACACAAGGCAATAATTAATGTGGTCTGAAACAGAATGAGTAGAAATGCAATGGGATCCCTTGGAAGAATCAAACAAATGTATGTTAAAGTATAAATGAATAATTCAGAATCATTTGGAAAAAAATATTGAATCCTGCTGGCAAGACACATGAATATCCATAAAAACATTCTTTGACCTTACCTTTTAATGCTGGTCTAAAATTGTTTTTCACATTTTCAGTGCTCAGTCATGCAATTAAAGCTTCAAAGTAGCTTGGAGCACTGGATTTCAACTCAGGTTGCTTGAGAGAGAAAGAGGATGCATACAAATTGACCTGTGGCTATGGGTCACTAGAGCCAACAACAGCAAGATGGCTACCACAGACCCTTAATGATCCCAGAAGTCCCAAGCCTTTTTTGGTGTTCTCTAGTCTGCCTGCATCATTGAGTAAATGGAAACCTAGGGTAGAGAACTAAAGAAACTTTCTAAATTTTTATGTTGAATATTTGGATTAATCTCGGGAAACAATTCCATACTACATCTATTTTACAATAATCACACTTACAAGTCAATACCAAATCTCGAATTTTAGTGAAAGATTGACAAAGCTACTTTGATCTTATTTCCATTCAAACTAAATAGCACGTATAGTACAGTCTGTAACTCACCATAATGATATCAAGACCCCACATAATATCTTACATGTACATTAACAAGAGAATGAGTCCAAAGCCAAAAGTGCTGCAAGTTGTATTTTGACGAATGTTATACTTTTTATGTGTATAGTTAAACTCTTTAGTACATCTTTTTTTTTATTGTTAAATTTCTTTTATAAATGTATTTTTTATTTTAAAATTGTGGGGTACAGTTAAGGGTTAGGTATACAAATATGTATCGTTCAGGCACCCTTGTTGATAAGGGGTGTCTCCCCGTCCCCAGACAGATATTGACTACCATTACTCCCACCTTCCTTCCCCTCCCAACACCACCCCCCCATAGTTTCCATTCACTGTCAATCCTTTTCTTATAGTATTATGATAGATGTTCAGGGTCCACTATATGAGTGAGAACATGTGATACTCAGATCTTTGTTTCTGTGAGAGGTCACTCAGTATTATAGACTCTAGTTCCATCCAGGTTGCTGCAAAATTCATGACTATGTTCTTTTTTATGGCTGCATAGTATTCCATCATGTATACGTACCACATTTTTAAAATTCAGTCCTCTTTTGATGGACAGCATGGTTGGTTCCAGGTTCTTGGTATTGTGAACAATGCTGCAATAAACATACGTGTGCAAGTATCTTTTTTATAGAGTGATTTGAGTTCTTCAGGGTATATTCCCAGTAGGGGGATTGCAGGGTCATATGGGAGGTTGATATTTAGAGCTTTTAGGAATCACCACACTGCTTTCCACAGAGGTTGCACTAGTTTACACTCCCAACAACAGTGTAGCAGCGTTACCTTTTCACCACATCCTCTCTAGCATCTGTTGTTTTTTGAGTTATTGATAATTGCCATTCTGACTGGAGTTAGGTGGTATCTCAGTGTAGTTTTAATTTGCATCTTCTTGATGATTAGTGAGGTTGAACATTTCTTCATGTGTCTGTTGGCCACTTGGATGCCTTCTTTTGAGAAGTGTCTTTTCATATCTTTTGCCCACTTTATAATGGGGGTGTTTGTTTTTTTCTTTTCAGCACATTTGAGTTCCTTATAGATGTTAGGCCTTTGTCAGACATGGAGTTGGCAAATACTTTTTCCCAGTCTGTAGGCTGTCTCCCTGCTTTCTTGATGGTTTCTTTGGCTTTGCAGAAACTTGTCAGTTTAATGAGGTCCCACTTGTCTATCTTCTCTCTTATGGCCCGTGTGTTTCGGGTTTTGTTCAGGAATTGGATGCCAGTTCCAATTTTGATAAGGGTGTGTCCTGCATTTTCTAAGGTTCTTATAGCTTGAGGTTTTACATTTAGGTCTCTGATCCATTTGGAGTTAATTTTTGTGTATGGGGATAGATAAGGATCTTGTTTGAATCTTCTGCATGTACTCTTTAGTACATCTTAACCCCAATCTTAGAGAAACTTCTATCATTGTTATTCTATATTCTTAATTCCTTGATAATTTCTACAAGCCTCCTAATTTCTATATACATCTTTAAGGTGTTCATGTTAATAATTCCATTTACTTTGGCTGTTATATGAGGAAGAAACCTCAAAAGGAACTTTTAAATTAATTAGCTCACTAAGTAATTAATTAACTCACTATTCCCTATAGCTTTTCAACAAATTAGTTAGATAGAAGTAGAAAACACCATAATGAAAATGTCTCCACAAACAATTCATTAATGAGGGGACCCCGCAAAAAACAGAATTTATTTATTTTAAAAATTGTGTATTTATTCTTACATGTTTAAACTTCAGTCACCTTCAAAGTGCTCTCTGTTTGATACAATACACCTACTGAGATGCTTTTACCACTGTTCAAAAGTTTCTGAATTCCTCAATTTTGATGCCTTTAAGTGCTTCTGCAGTTTTTTGTTTCACCTCTTCCACATCAGCAAAATGTTTCTCTTTGAGAATTTTTTTTCATCTAGGGGAAAAACAAAGTCTCCCGGGGCAATATTGGGAGAATAGGGAGGGGAGGGGAGGGCACTGGGGTCATGCCACTTCTGGTCAGAAACTGCTGATCACTCAGCACAGTGTGGGCAGGTGTACTTGTATATCACCCATTATGAAATGGGAAATGCATTGAAAGAATCTCAAAAAAAAAAAATTCACTGAAGCCAAATGCAATCTTTCACAATGCTAGCTGGTACACTGTTGCCAAAGGGTTCTTAGAACCCCTAGCAGGGGTAGTCTTTGCTCGTCCTCCAAAAAAAAATTCCATTTTGGGGGGAGGTCCTCCCTCACATATAGCACTGGATACCATGGACAAATTAATGGTATCAAAGGATACCAAGGACAAATTAATCTTTTACTTAAAATGGCTTGAAATATATTAGCTGTATATCCACATGAATATAAGAAGAAAATATACAAATACTTTTCTTTAATCATCTTATTTCTATGATAATCAAAGTGTTTATATTTAGCTAACTTATTAATTATGAATAACTTATTATGGTGACTCAATAGTTAAGAGATTTAACTAACATTTACTGAATACCTAACTTTAGGACAAGCATTGTATTAAGTACAGTAGAAGCGAATATTTGGCTCAAAACAGTCTTAACTAGGTTAAAAAAAACAAATCTCCAGATTCTGTGAAAAATTATACAAATATCCACACAGTTTAGGGAGGTGAGATTATACAGGCTGTCTACAGCCCCCAAGTTATTCTGCCTATCTCCAAAACATCTCTCTCCCTTAATCCCTGTTGTATAGAAAACAAGAGGCTAGGACATCACAAGTTTCTACACTACCAATAGTCACTGAAGGAACACATGGCCCTAGTTTCTAAGAGATTGTTCAACAAAGTAGAGGGGGTTTTTTGTCCTCAGGAAAATATTCCTGAAAACTTTCCATTTCTGGGTGTAATGAACTCAGAACCTATAGGATCCTCTTTCTCTGTAACACATACACACACAGAAAATAACTACAAAACCTGGAATATAATAGTAAGAGAAATGAACTTAAGATACTAGACAGTGAACAGAAGCAGACAGACACTGAAAAGGAACCCACAACTGCTAGAAGAAATGGAGACATAAAACTATACAAATAAATTTTCATCACTTTTAGCCTTGGCTAAGTGCAGCACTTATGGCAACAATTAGTGGAGGAGGAGGCATACATGGAAAAAATACTCATTTTTCCAGCTTATGGAATGAAAAAAGTCAAGTTGTAAAATGTTGATGAGAATCCCAGAAAGAAGAGAGCCAGAGAAGGAATTCCTAAACTATATCTACTCACATTTCTCACTGAACCTGACTCATGTTCCTGTGGAACAGACACAAAGGAAAACAACAATTATGAACTGAGACTAGAGCTTCCACCCTGAAGGTACTATGAAGAAAAGCAAACAGACACTGGTGGATTGCATGCATTCACTTGTAGGAGGGGATAGGGTGTTAGTCTGGGACTAGGTACTGTCAAAAGTATGCACAGCAGAAGTGAACACAAGTAAAAATTCCAGCAATTCAGGGCTTAATAAAAGAATTCAGGAAACTATGAGCACTGATGACAAAGAGCTAAAGAGTGGATCCTTAAGCCCTGTCTACTCACATCTCTGACTAAACCCTGAACCATGCTTACAAGAGCAGACTTTTAACAGCTTATCTAAAAACAAAAGATCTGAACAAAGAGTTGCTGTACAAGAAACAGAGTTAGCTGTTTAAGCACAGTCAAGAAAATGAGCTGCTAAAGCAAAGGAAACAATACTTTTGGATTAAAACAATGTAACCCAGAATCTCCTCAATTTAATGTCCATAATATCCAAGATATAGCCCCAAACTACTCAGTATACAAAGAATCAAGAAAACAGAATACATTAAAAAGAGAAAAGAAAATCAATCTAATCTAATTCCATGATGAACCAGATGTTGGAACTAACAGGTAAGAATTTTAAAGTTGTTATACTCAATGAAATACATGTTTCTAATTCATGAAAGCCTGACTTCCATTTTCTGGTCTAGCATATAAGGAGTTTGGAAGTCATCACTTCCATCCTAACAAGAAAAATGTTGAACACACTGAAAATTAACAACTCTTCCTACATACATTAGAGATTGAAGTCACAGAGCAAACTACTGCCCCCCAAATTGTAGAAACAGAGAAGCAGGTGAAGAAAACTCAACTTTCTGAAGCAGAAGCCCAGGAGAAAACCCTGGAACAAGTGCCAGGGTGGGAAAACCCCAGAACAAGTGCCAGGGTAAAAAAACCTAAACTGTAGTTTGAGAGTTAGAAACCCTAGGGAGGCCCAATTTTAGCCCTACTCCCACACTCATTTTTTTGAGTTTCATTCCTAGGAATTCTACCAGGTTCTCATAATAAAGATTAAAGAAAAATTTCCTTGGGCTTTAAGCAGGGAGTGAGAAAAAGGAGGCATTTTGTGACACACCCAAGAATATTCTCTTCTTAGCAAGGCCTGCCCTCAAAAGAAACTATAGTCATCACTCAGTATCTATGGAATTCTAAATCCACAAATACTTGAATCCTTTATATAAAATGGTGCAGTATTTGCATATAACCTATGCACATCCTCTCATGTACTTTAAATCATCTCTTGATTACTCATAATACCTAATATAAATAGTTATTGCACTGTATTTTAAAAAAAATTTATGGGAGTTTTTTTCCAAATATTTTCAGTCCATGGTTGACTGAATTCATGGATATGCAACTCATGGATAGAGGCCAACTGTATTTCCAGAGCTGGAGATTTAGTAGCACCTAACTGATCTGGAAGAAAGGAAATGCCCAATTCCAGTTTTCATCTAGTCTTCTTATTTCATCTAAGGTAGAGAAAGCAAAATAAAACTGAGATGTACTTGTGAGGGTCTCAGCCTAGGGCCATAGGTTCACTGAAAGACTGAGGTCCAATCACAGGACTATAGAACACATCCTCTCTCCCCACACCTTACCACCATATTAACTGCGCTCCTGAATAATGATAGAAGAATACAATGGAAAGAACTGCATGTTTCAGACATTATTTAACAACAAGTCTCTAGAGGAACTCAAAGATAACAGTCAAGTCAAAAACAAAGAAAAACATCAGAGAAAATTTTATTCTCTGACATCTACAGCAAACACTAAACATAACCTAATTCCCAACCAAATAGCCTTACACTAAAGGCCTATTTATCTCAGTTCCTTTTACCCAGTACATCATGTCCAGCTTTCAACAAAAAGTTTACAAGGCATACTAAAAAGCAAAAAGATAGTTTGATGAGACAGAGCATCAGAACTAGACTCATTTAAGGCAGAGACCTTAGGATTATCAATTCATGAAAACCTCAGTAGAGAAAAAGGAAGTCTCAGCAGAGAAATAGACAATAAAAAATAAAATTTTAGAATAAAAATACAATTTATGAAAAAAAATCACTGGATGGATCTAACGGCCAGATGAACATGACAGGAATGAGTGAGTTTAAAGACAGATCAACAGAAATTACAATATGGAGAATAGACAAAAAATTGAAACAAACTGAACATTCAGAAACCTATTAGATGATATTAAGCAATCTCACATAAGTGAATTAGTATACCAGTAGAAGAGAGAGAACAAAATTAAAAAAAATAAAAATAATGAACGAAAATTTCCCAAAAGTAATGAAAGGCAGGAATTAGCAGATACAAGATACTAAATAAATTCAAAGCAGAATAAACACAGAGTACATTCTGAGGTAAACAATAAATTTTTGTAAGTCAAAGAGAAAGACAGGACATTGAAAGCAGCAATAGAAAATGATATATGACAGTAAAAAAAAAGAGTGATTAAATTAGCAGCTAAAGTCTCATCAGAAACAATGAAGGCCTGGACACACACACACACACACACACACAAAATTACAGGCTAATATCCCTGATGAATATAGATGCAAAAACACTCAACAAAAGACTAGCCAACTAAATTCAATAGCATAGTAAAAAGATCATTCAACATGATCAAGTAGAACTTATCCCTGGGATACAAGGATAATTTAACATATGTAAATCTATAAATGAGATACATCACATAAACACAATGAAGGACAAAAACCATACGATCCCAATGGATACAGAAAAGCGTTTCACAAAATCCTACATCCTTTCATGATACAACTCTCAACAAATATAGAAGAAATGTGCCTCAACACAATAAAGGCCATGTATGACAAACTGACAACTAACATTACCCTCAATGATGAAAAGTAGAAAGCTTTTCCTCTAAGATCAGGAACAAGACAAAGATGCTTACTCTCACCACTTTTATTTAACATAGGACTGGAAGTCTTAGCCAGAGCAATTAGGCAAGAGAAAGAAATAAAATGCATTCAAACCAGAAAATAAGAAATTAAATTGTTTATTTTTAGATAATATGATCTTATATATGGAGAAATTCTAAAGACTCCACAAAAAATAACTGTTGGAACTAATACATTTAATTAAGTTACAGGATACAAAGTCAACATACAAAGATCAATAGTGCTGCTAAACACTAATGATGAACTATTTAACAAAATAAATCAAGAAAGTTCCATTTATAGTAGCTACCACCCCCCCCCCCAAAAAAAAACACTTAGGAATAAATTTAACCAGACATGAAAGCTCTGTACACTGAAAACCATAAAACACTGATGAAGAAAAGTGAAAAAGACATGAATAGATGGAAAGATACACTATGACCATGGTTTGAAAGAATTAATATTGTTTAAATGTCCATGCTACTCAAAGCAAGCTATAGAGTCAATGGAAACTCTATAAAAATCCAAATGATATTTTTCACAGACACAGAAAATACAATCTTAAAATTGATATGGAACTATTAAAGATTCCCAATAGCCAACATAATTTTGAGGGGGAGGGAGAAAAAAAAAACTTGATGCATCACAGTAACTGCCTTCAAAATATACTACAAAGCCATAGTAATCAAAACAGCACAGTACTGGCATAAAAACAAATGCATAGACAAATGGAACAGATTAAAGTCCAGACATAAACCCATGCATTTCCAGTCAACTGATTTCTCACAAAGGTGCCAAGAACCTATAATGAGAAAAGGACAATCTCTTCAATAAATGATGTGGGTCATATTCCAGTTCTATGCAGCCTTGCAAAGAGATGACCTTGTCCCCACTTGGGCATGGAGCTGCTGCCTATAGGACATGGTAAGTCAAATGATGGATAACCCTGCAAGAATCCACATGGGCAGATGCTTGGAGGGCAGAGGCCCCAGGAAGTCCCTTGGTATTAAGGAGAACTCTAAAATGGTGGGACATTTTTAAAAATGGTGCTGAGAAAAACAAATGAAACTATACCTTTATCTCACACTATATATAGACATCAACTCAAAATTAATTAAAGACCTAAAGGTAAGACCTGGAATAAAACCACTGGTAGAAAACACAGGGGGAAGGCTTCACGACATTGGTCTTGACAATATTTTTTTTAATATGACACCAAAAGCACAGGCAACAAAGCAAAAATAGACAAAGGGATTTTATCAGACTAAAAAGTTTCTGTACAGCTAAGAAAATTAATAGAGACAACCTATAGAATGGGAGAAAATATTTGTAAACCATAATCTGATAAGAGGTTAATAGCTAAAATATGTAAGGAACTTAACTCAATAGCAAAAACACAAATAACCTGATTTAAAAATGGGCAAGGAACTCGTTAGACACTACTTCAAGACATGCAAATGATCATCAAGAATATGAAAAAATGATCAGCATCACTAATCATTGTGGAAATGCAAATTAAAACCACAATTGGATATCACCTCATAGTTGTTAGAATAGCTATTATCAAAAAGACAACAGACAACAAGTGTTAATGATGTGGACAAAAGGGAACCCTTGTGCACTATTGGTGAAAACGTAAATCAGTATGACCATTTTGGGAAAGAGAATGGAAATTTATCAAAGAATTAACAATAGGACTACCTTATGATCCAGCAATCCCACTACTGGGTATATATACAAAGGAAATGAAACCAGTATGTCAAAGAAATATCTTAACTTCCATTTACTCACTGCAGCATTATTCATGATAGCCAAGATAAGAAATCAACTGAAGTATCCATCAATGGTTGAATGCATAAAGAACATGTGGTACATATACACAACAGACAGAATTTCTTTCATTTGCAGCAACATGGAAAAACCTGGAGGCTATTATGTTAAGTGAAATAAGCCAGGCTCAGAAAGACAAATATCGCATAATGTCACTTATATATTGAATCTAAAAAAGTCAAACTCATAAAAACAGAGAATAAATGATGATTATCAGGAACTAGATGGAAGATTGAAGAGACGTTGGTCAAAGAATACAAAAATTCAGTTAGTCAAGAAAGGTAAATTCCAAAGATGTATTGTATAGCATGATAACTATACTTGAAAATCACTACATAGATTTTAAATGTTTTCATCACACAAAAAATGATAAGTATGTGAGGTACCACATAGGTTAATTAGCTCATTTTAGCCATCCCACAATGTATACATATTTTAAAACATCATGTTACATACCACAAATATATACAATTTGTCAATTAAAAATATAGAGACCAGAAAAACTATAATATCATCTTTAAAGCCTTGAACAAAAGAGAAATATTAACCCAGAATTTTATATCAGTGAAAATATCACAGAAGAGTGAAAGTTAAATATATATTAATATGAGAAAACTAAAAGTATTTGTCATTAGTCAATCATATTTACTTGAAGTAGTACATTATTAACTAATTAAGTGAGCTGTGAAAATTTATGGCTATATATTATTATTATTATTTTATTTATTTGTTTTTTTGAGTTGGATTCTCACTCTGTCACCCAGACTGGAGTACAGTGGCCTCTCCCAGCCACCGCAGCCTCGACCTTCTGGGCTCTGGCGATCCTTCCGCCTCAGCCTTCCGAGTAGCTGGAACTACAGGTGCGCGCTACCACGCCCGGCTAATTTTTGATTTATTGTAGAGATGAAGTCTCGCCAAGTTGCCCAGGCAGGTCTCGAACCCGTGGGCTCAGGCAATTCACCCACCTCAGCCTCCCAAAGCGCTGGGATTACAGGCTAAGCCACCAAGCCCGGCCGGATGGCTATATATTATAATTTCTTCTAAGGCAGCCACTAGTAAAATAGTGCAAAAAAGAATAAAGTATTAATGAGAAAAATAAACTAGAATTCTAAAAATGTATTCAAATACAAAAAAAGTCAGAAAAGAGGAAGAGAAGAAAAAACAGAAGAGACATGAAGAAAATAAAAAAGCAAAATGTTAGGCCTAAGTTCAATCACATTAGTAGTTATATTAAAGATTACTGGACTACATTTTAATTGGAAAGCAGAGATTATCAGAAGGTAAAAATAAAAAAAAGTAACTATATGTTGTTTACAAGATACAGTACTGATTTTAAGTATAAATATACAGAAAAATGAAAATGGATGGAAAAGATAAACCTCACAAAGAATAAGAAAAGGGCTAAAATGACCATTAGCATCAAAAGGCAAATATTAAAACTGAACGCATTATGAGAGATAAAGAAGGACACTTTGTAATGACAAAAGGGTCAATTCAACAGGAAAGTATCATATCAAATGTATATGCATCCCATAACATATCCCATGAAACAAGAACATTCAGAATTAAATGGAGAAATTGACAGTTCCACAATCATAACCAGAGATGTTAAGAATCCTGTCTCAGCAATTGACTAAACTAGGGGGAAAAAAACAACAAGCTTTAGTACATCTGAACACTATCAGGCACTTTGACCCCATTGGTATTTATAGAACAATACACCCAATAATGGCAAAATACACATTTTTTTTTCAGGGCACATGATATACTTACCAGAAAAGACCATATTCTAGGCCGTAAAACAAGTTTCAATGATTTTCTTTTAAACTTATGTTTTCTAACCACAATACAATTAAAGTAGAATACAGCTTTGGGGGACATAGGATCATAATCAAGTTTCACAAGAAGTACTCAATAGTAGGTTGTACTCAAGGCTACAATTTATTACTGCAAAGGATACAGAGTAAAAGCAGCAGAAGAAAGATATGCATTGGGTAGAATCATTACATGCCAGACACAGGCTTTTTATACATTCTTTCTTTCTAGTACTGCAATACAGGGACATGTACAGAATATCTCTGCTTGGGGAAGAACAGAAGAGCATTTGAGTCGCAGCATTCATGGCTTTTATGGAGGGCTGGTCATGTAGGCATATCCAGCTATGTGACCAGTCATAGTAACTAAAACTCAGAAACCTGATACACATCATCAATCTTGACATTTGTACAAAGCAATTCTGACAAGCAAGTATATACATCATGGTTTATCACTCTAAGTTTACAAAAGCAAGAAAAAAATAAATCAACCATTGACATAAAAAACATCCAGAGGGCCATATTCCCAAGGGTTGGTCAAGAGTCAATCATGGTTCCAAGTTCACTTGCAAACACAAAGAAGTTAGCAACCAGACTTGCTGTGTTAACATTTTCATCACAAATACCAATATGAAAACCAGGAAAACCCTACATATTTGGAAAGTAAACAACACAATTCTAAACCAATCATTGGATTAAAGAATAAATTACAGAATAAGTTAAACAAAATCTTGAACTAAATAGTAATGAAAATACAACATTAAAATCTGTGAAATGCAGTTAAAATCATGCTTAGAAGGCAACTTAAAGATTTAAATATCTATATTAGGAAAGAATATAATGGAAAATCAAGTATTACAGAATTTTTTTCAAAAATGTATAATTTAGAAGTTATTCTCCATGTCGCCATTTATTTTTTCCAGACACAATGCCAAAATAGAAAATTTTTGCAGAAAAAAACATTTGCAGTGAAAATTTTTGCAGAAAAAAACATTTGTTTTTGCAGTGAAACATTTGGTTTCTTTGAAACTCAAAACACCATAGACTGAAGGGACCACAGGATTAATGAGCAGGAGGCAATCACATACTTAAAGTACATTCTGAATAGGCCCAAACACTGTCATTATGCTTCCTTTTTCTTTTTCTTTTTCTTTTGTTTTTGAGTTGGAGTCTCACTCTGTCGCCCAGACTGGAGTGCAGTGACCGCTCCCAGCCACCACAGCCTCAACCTGCTGGGCTCCAGCGATCCTTCTGCCTCAGCCTTCCAAGTAGTCGGAATTACAGGCACGCGCTACCACGCCTGGCTGATTTTTTGATTTATTGTAGAGATGAGGTCTCGCTGCCCAGGCAAGTCTCGAACCCGCAGGCTCAGGCAATTCACTCACGTCAGCCTCCCAAAGGCGCGGGATTACAGGCTGAGCCACCGAGCCCGGCTTATGCTTCCTTTTTCACTAGACACAGGTAGTTGTGTGTATTTGTGTGTGTGTGTGTGTGTGTGTGTGTGTGTGTGTGTGTTTGTGTGTGTCTGTGTGTGTGTGTGTGTGTGAAGCTTAAGAATTGGTATTGTCCTTCCAGTCGTGTAAATAAGACCTTCTAAGGAGTAGGTATTGGTATTTTCCTTCGTCTGGCAATGGGAGAAAAGCAATCAAGAGTAACTCTAATATAAAACCTTGGTTTCTGTCCACCTGTCCAACTGGGGAATCCATTCTGCCTAGAGACAAGTACCACGTTCAAGGCATATACCATGGTACATATACTACCTAAGTGTTTGGCCAGTGAGAGTCCCATTGTGTCATATAATCAAACATTCCCAAAGCCACAATGCAGTGGCTAGCAGGCCACGAGTATTATTACTGCAGCTGTTGGCTTGTGGCTTGACACACATCCATTGAGTTGGCGGGTAAAGAGACTGGGCCCAAATGGATTCAGACAATTTATTACTTACATAGACATCAAAAGCAAAATCAGCATGGAGTCAGTTCCTCAAGTCACTAGCCTCACATGATGACACCAAACTAGAGGGGTAGGGTTATAAATAGCCCAGGCAATGGGTGATGCTGCTGTTGAAGAGTCACCTCTAAACTAAATCTAAAAAGTTTTACAGACTTATACAGAAACCTGCAGTTGTACCCCCACAGGTGGAAAGTCGTGCATTCAACTGAAACTAGGAGATGGGTGAGAAATGGCCTTATGGTAGTTTCCCACATGACAGGGATGAGAAACTGCCTCATGGCAGCTCTTCATCAGGCTTTTTCTCCTCCTTGCTCCATCAGGAATTACAGAGCATTTCACCAAGACTTGAGTCAGACTACAGTCAAGTATTACTCCCATGGCCTGTATGAAGTTGGGCAAAGTTGTCACAGTGCTGCACAGCAAAGTTGTTCCATGATATTCTCTGTGCACCAGAGGGACTAGAAATGATACTCAATTCCAAGATTTTTGAAGCACTTATTAAGAAAGGACACTATTTCAGCTGGGAGTTAAATTAGTTAAAGTAAAATGATAGTGGAATAGGGTATGTGGAAAGTTTTTTATAGAACATCCTCTGTTGCCTACTCATAAAAGCTAATACAATCAACCATTCCAAATACAGGCATTATTGAAGAAGGGAGCCTATTTGTGGGAGTTATATGTTATGCACAGAGAAGGAAGCACTTGTACCACCTATTTGACCTCCCTTAACCACACACTTTTGGTTCCACAGAAGGATACTCTTAAAATCTAGTAATACTCCTTGGAATTAATGCTATTGTTTCTGGCCAAATGAGGTAAGGTCAAATCAAAGGCTTGGTTCTAAAACAACCAGTGCACTATAATCAGAATCATCTACCCAATACAGTGCTAGAACTTGAGGCCCACGTTAGAGCTCTCTGAGACACTCTGCCTTAGCCCTGGCTGGCTGAACAATGTCCAACAAAATGAGCTTGAATTACATTTCTTAAATTCGGATATGGACAAACAGATAATGAATGATCATACAGTAACTACAATTTACCAATACCAGGAAGGAGGCTAGATGCTTATTAACTTTTAGCCACCATAATCTAATTCATTGTTTCTGTCAATACTACATGCAGAGCTATGTTAAACATTTTTTGGAATAAAAAGAATGCAATGCCCCTTATAAAGTTCTATTTAATACGAATAAATGTCACAAGGGAACATTTAAGATTTATTTTTTAACATTTAGAGACAATCTCTGACTTAAAGCTGTTCAGAGACAATTAATATACTGTTTTAGACAAATCAGTCCTGCCCAGTGTGTGATGAAGACAAAAATGACAGGCAAAACCATATGTCATTGTAGCAATGTAACAGGAAAAAATATTAACACCTTGAGTTGATATCCAGCAACTATAGTAAAAAAAGATAAACCATGGATAGGCCCAGAGAGAGAGGTGATAGTTAACTGTACAGTGTCACTGGGCAGGTCCTCTGTGAGGACTGAAAAATAACAGGAAAAAAAAAAAACCTCACAGAACAACATATAGCCCATTATCCAGCTAGAAAAGAAAGGAACAATGAGGAAAATTCCACACAAACCTTGAGAGAGTTCTGTAGGTGTGAAACTGCAATGGAAATTCAAGAAAATATAATTATCTTCACTAATTATGGCTACAGATAGACACTGTGATAGGCTAAACCTACAATGCAGCATAAACATTCAATGTGACAATCTATTAAGTCATATGATTATTGCAGTCGGCTAAATGCTAAGTGAAAAGATAGTTTTAATCCCAGGACCTGCATTTTAAATAAAAGTTAGGGATGACAACTGTATAAATGATAATCAGAATGCATTCTCTCACGCATGCTCAAGTAAAGGAGGTAATGAGAAAGAGGGCTCATTCTTTTATCTTCCCTTGTTTGTATCAGTAAAAAGGAGTAGATTGTCAGCTGCTAGCACACACACAAAAAAAAACCACTGAAGGCAGAAACTTCTTTAAAGAGGATCATACAGACTGTTAGACAATCTAGAAGTTTTAACTCTAGGTCCAGGACTGTGCTTTCTCCAAATAAATGGCAAAGGGGGTCCCATGTAGTCACATTCCTGCTTATACCCAGGCTGTTTCTTACCCAGAGGTCGTCATCCCTAATACAGAGTCTTTTTCCATTTAACAATATGAGAAACATAGGCAAAAAACTAGATATATGAGGGGGATCTCCCAAAAACCTGGAATTTATTTATAAAAAAATTATGTCTTTATTTTTACATGTTTAAACTCAGGGAAGGGGCAGAAGTCAAGGAAAAGTTTTGGGGAATGAATGAGTGAGAGGTCAAGGAAAAGGAAGCAAGTAAGTAACAGCCTTTTTTGGAAGTATAATTCATCATATCATATAATATCAACTGCACTTTGAGGAATCCAAGAGAAAAGGCATCCATTAAAATTAATCTTGTAGGCCAGGTGTGGTAGCTTTCACCTGTAATTTCAGCAATCTGGGAAGCCAAGGAGGAAGGATTGTTTGAGACCAGCCTGGGCAACACAGCAATATCTTGTCTCTATCAAAACAATTTTTTTTTTTTTTTTTTGAGTTGGAGTCTCACTGTCGCCCAGACTGGAGTGCAGTGGCCGTTCTCGGCCACCGCAGCCTCGACCTGCTGGGCTCTGGCGATCCTTCCGCCTCAGCCTTCCAAGTAGCTGGAACTACAGGAGCACGCTACCATGCCCGGCTAATTTTTTTGATTTATTGTAGAGATGAGGTCTCGCCTGCCCAGGTGGGTCTCAAACCCACAGGCTCAGGCAATCCACTCACCTCAGCCTCCCAAAGTCGCGGGATTACAGGCTGAGCCACTGAGCCCGGCTCAAAAAATTTTTAAAGAATTAGCTGGGCATGGTAGCACGCACCTATAGTTCCAGCTATAGGCTGTGGTGAGCTTTGATCATGCACTGCACTTTAGCCTGGGTGACAGAGTGAGACTCTGACTTAAAAAAAATAAACAAAAATAAATAAACAAACAAAAGCTGATTTTTTTCTTTACCAGAAGACTGAATCTATGACTCAAATACTTATATTCATCACCATTTGTTTTAATGGAAAAGTATAGTGGATAATATCATTAATTCAAGTGTTTGAGTAGATGATCTCATCAAT
Organism: Carlito syrichta; assembly: GCF_000164805.1. NCBI lineage: Eukaryota > Metazoa > Chordata > Mammalia > Primates > Tarsiidae > Carlito > Carlito syrichta. Next base: position 189,509 of record NW_007250843.1, read on the forward strand.
TCAACTGATATATTTGAGCACCTACCATATGCTTCATGCCGTGGGGTCTCCTGGAAAAAGTTCCAAGCTTTAGTGTCAGAGAAATCTGATTTGGAGTTCCAGTTCTATCATATACTCCCAAAGTGACCTTGGGCACTTAAAGTCTTTGAACTGCAGTGTCCTTACTATAAAGTGGGGATAAATGTCACATAGCCTACAGGGTAATAAAATAATAAAAACAAAATATCTGTTACAACATAGAATGGTTATTATTATTGTTGTCAGCATTATTACTAATGAACATAATCCATATGGCCAGGAGTTGCTCAAGAGGTGAGAAGAAAATTAATTTGGGCAATGTTCTAAAAAATGAACTATCATTATATTCCTGCGACGGACAGAGCTTTCAAGAGTAGGTACAGGCTGGGTGCAGTGGTTCATACCTGTAATCCCAGCACTTTGGGAGGAGGAGGCGAGAGGATTGCCTGAGTCCAGGAGTTCGAGACCAGCCTGCAAAACTTGGTGAGCCCTTGTCTCTACAAAAATTTAAAAAATAGCCAGGTGTAATGGTATGTGCCTGTGGTTCCAGCTACTTGGCTGGAGGTGTAAGGATCACCTAAACCCAGCGGGTTGAGGTTGCAATGGCTGTGAGTATGCCACTGCACTCCAGCCTGGGCGACAAGAGTGAGAACCAACTCAAAAAAAACAAAAAAACAAAACAAAAGGAAAAGAAAAAGAAAAAAAGAGTGGGTCTGGGTCCCAGAAGAAAAAAACAAAATCCCACTCTACACAAATCTTTCCCAGGTCTCTTCCTGGTCTGCTGAGGGCTCTAATATCCTTTTCCCTTTGTTACCCAGTTGAAGTAGACTAAGATCCACCCACTCTAATAAGTATTCTAGGGAATTTCAGCATCCTGATTCCTGGTGGTGGGAACCAAGCAGAGACCAATAGACAAAGACAACATAGATGTTCTGATCTCTGGATAGTGGGGCTGAAATTCTGGCAGAGAACTAATCCCAAAGGTTAGACTACAATCTTTGACAGTGAACAGTTCGGTTTCAAGGGGTAGATGAGACTTTCTAGGAGCACTGTGAAGGGTTGGAAGGTTGCAGGTTGAAAGCTTTCAATATCTGTGGATGGGCAGATTTGGGTTAAGGACAGATAATAAATGACTGGGAAGAACAGTTAAAAAAATATGACTACATTGTTAGAAAAGAAGTAATGTACCCTAAACTAAAACAATAGCAATAGAAATGGACTATTCAAAACTTAGCAAAGATCAGTTCTATAAACTGGGTGAACATTCATAGTTTAGAGAATAAAATATAAAGAAAATAATAATACATATAATACCTACTATTTGCATGTTAAGTTAAAGAGACTTTAAAATCCAAAGAACACATTTGTGTTAGGCCCATAATTCATATTAAATTCAACAAAAATAGTTGTGTTTTCAGACTGATTATAAACCTAAAGAAAGAATTTTCTTTTACTTCTATAATAATATTTTCTTGATAAATCCAAGGGAAAAATTACCAAGATACTGAGGCAGGATAAAATTACATAGGAAAGTAAATATATTCTTGCCAAAATAATTATTCTGGTCTCATAAGTAATACTAATACAGGAAAAGAAACTTGGAATATATACCATCAACTTCTTTTTTGCGGTGACAGCAAATTTTAAAACTAGACTTATATTTCTGACTTTTCCTGCTTTCTCCCTGAAGCAAACATGTCAGAGAGGATTACTGTGGCAAGTTACTCATAGAATTTTTTTTTACAAAATTGGAATGCAGAACATTAGAAACCAAACCACAAAGAACAGGCACACTGGAGACAGACTGGAGGAGATTCACAGAACATAAAGTGCTTTGCATAACAAGGCTTTGTCACTGAAAAAGGAGGTGTTTGGTTAACTAGGACTTCAGAAAACAACACACATCTTCTAAGACACAGTTTTGAAAGGGACGAAATAGAACACAGGGAACTTACTCCATGTCAAAGATTTAAAATATAAGACAGTTTTCTGAAGAAGTTTTGAGGCACTGAAAAATGTGCCTAAAAGTTTTTCAAATTATTATTTCAATTCTAGTCCATTTAATTGCTAAGATTTTCAGAAAGATAAGCGCTATCAAAAATTCATCATCAGTATTTGAATAAGCTTGAAAATAACTATACCAATTATTATCACACAATAATTGAGAAAGCAAAGCAATTATTGATCATATCCAAGAGATGTGATTACCCTAGCCCGGTGGTACTTTTATTCTCACTTCATAATGTCCAATGACATTGTTGAGAAGTATTTATAGCTTTAATTTACAAAGGGTAAATCTAGCACAAACACTTCTACATACCAAAGGTGTTCAGTAAATGCTGAGCTAAGATTTGACATATATAAAGTTATTTCCTTAGAAGACTAAAAGTCAACTTACAATGACAATATTATTTTTATGGTCCCCCAAGTTTTTAGGATAACCAAATAACCTTGTCATTGTAGGAAAGGTGTTGCAATACAAAGAGGTTGTCCTCAAACTTCTGAATAGGAAAAAAAAAACCAAAACAAAATACCAGAAGCTAGTATTTCCTGTCAAAATCTCGAAAAGAAAGGATTCTGTCTTATCTGTTACTCTGATATACATGCAAGTGAGCACACACTCATATGCATACAAGCACACTGATTTGTCCTTTTAAACTTGCCTTACCTCAAAATGGCCTGTATGGAATAAAGTTGGAATCTTGCCTACAACTATAACTAAAAAAGAAATGTTCCAAGATTACATTGCTAATATTTTATTCAAATCCCCAATTTACTATACTGAGGACAACATTCATTTTAATATGAAATAATTGTTTCTTTCTATCTCCCAATTCTGCTAAAAAAAAAAAAGGTACTCAGCAAACAACTAAAAGACAGTTTCTCACGTCTTTCCTCCTCCAAGTGATAAGTCTGTACAGTAAATTACCTGAGGTATTTAGAGCATATTAAGCAGTTGAAAATGGAATTAACTAAGACCTTATTATTATTCCAAGCATTGTCTGTGAAAGAATGTTAACATCACATGGGAGATTGTTAGAAAGGCAGAATCTCAGGGCCACTCCAGACTTCCTGAATCGAAATCTGCATTTTAACAATAATATCAGGGGATTCATGTGCATACCAACGTTTGGGAAGCATCAAATTAATGAATGTATTCCCACAGACATAATATGGAACAAAGTAAATATATATTTATGCAGGCTTACATTTACATAAAGTTCAAAATGAGCAAGATTATCTAATATTAAGAAATAATTATGTGGTAAAAGTCTTCCTTCCTTCCTTCTTCCTTCCTTCCTTCCTTCCTTCCTTCCTTCCTTCCTTCTTTCTTTCTTTCTTTCTTTCTTTCTTTCTTTCTTTCTCTCGAGTTGGGATTTCATTCTGTCACCCAGGCTGGACTGTAGTAGCATGGTCATGGTGCACCACAACCCTGATCTCCTGGGCTCAGGTGATCCTTCTACCTCAGCCTCTAGAGTAACTGGAACTATAGGCATGCACCATCATCCCCTTTGATTGTTTGTCCTTTGATTGATGAAGTCTCCCTATGTGGCCTAGGCTGGTCTGAACTCCTGGGCTCAAGCAATCCTCCCTCCTCAGCCTTCCAGAGTGCTGTGGATTACAGGCATGAGCCACTGTGCCTGGCCATGAAAATCTTAAGAAAAGTGAGGGTAGTAGTTTCTAGTCTGATGTGTGTGTGTGTGTGTGTGTGTGTGTGTGTGTGTGTGTGTGTAAAATAAATGATAGCAATGATCAAAGGGACAGGAGGTAGGAACTAGAAATATTTTTATTACACAGTACTTAAGGTATTTGTGCTACCTGTGAAGGCATAGAGTGTTACTTCAAAGTGGACTTGGATTAGCTATAAATGTATATCGCAAATTCTAGAAAAACCATTAAAATAGTTTTAAAGAAAGCATAATTGATGAGCTAAAAAAGGAATAAAAATGGAATCATATAAAATGCTCAATTTAAGCCACAAAAGGCAGAAAATGTATCAAAGACAAAAAACAGAAACAAAGAATAAGGGCAACAAATAGAAAACAGTAAGAAATATGGTAGATATTTATCTAACTAAATCAATAATCACTTTAAACATCAATTGTCTAAGTACATCAATTAAAAGAAATATTGTCAGAGTGGATTAAAAAACAAAACCCAACTCTATGTTGTCTACAAGAAACTCATTTTAACTACAAAGATACATATGCATTAAAAGTAAAAAGATGGAGAAAGATATACCATGCTAATACGAATCAAAACATAGCAAGATTATCTATATTAATTTAAGACAGAGTAAACTTGATAGAAAATTATCACAGATAAGGAGGAATATTACATAATGATAAAGGAGTTAATGCTTCAATAAAACATAACAATCCTTATTGTGTATGTGTCTAAAAAATGTCAAAATGCATGAGAAAAATTGACAGAACTACAAGGAGAAATAGATGAATCACCTTCTCTAGTGAGAGACTTTAACAATCCTCTAACAAAAAATGAGCAGACTCTGCAGGAAGAAAATCAGTAAGGAAACAGGTGAACTCAATAGCACCAGCACTCAATTGGCTATTATTGACATATATAAGGTACTTCATCCAGCAACAACAGATTACACATTTTTCCCAAGCTCACATGGAATATTCACCAAGATAGATCACGTTCTGGGATATAAAACACATTTCAACAAATTTAAAAGAATAGGAATCATGGAATATCTTCTCTCAGTCCAAGATAGACTTAAACTAGAAAAGAGTAACAGAATGATAACTGAAATTTCCCCATATAATTAGAGATTAAATGATATACATCTAAACAATACATAGATCAAAGAATAAATCTCAAGAACAATTAAAAATATATTCAACTAAATGAAAATTAAAATAAAACTTATCACAGTTTGTGGGATGCAGGAAAAGTAATGCTCAAAGGGAAATTTATAGCTTAAATGCATACATTAGAAAAAAAGAAAGATCTGAACTTGCATCTTAGAAAACAAGAAAAAGAAGAACAAATTAAATCCTAAGTAAATATTAGAAAATAATAAAATCATAGCAGAGATCAATCAAATAGAAAACAGAAAATCAATGAAACCAAAAGATTGTCCTTTGTAAAGTTCAATAAACTTAATAAACCTCTACCTTGGCTAATTAATAATAAAAAAGGTGGCTCAGCCTGTAATCCCGCACCTATGGGAGGCTGAGGTGAGTGGATTGCCTGAGCCCGCGGGTTCAAGACCCGCCTGGGCAGGCCAGACCTCATCTCTACAATAAAATCAAAAAATCAGCCGGGCGTGGTAGCACGTGCCTGTAATTCCAGCTACTCGGAAGGCTGAGGCGGAAGGATCGCCAGAGCCCAGCAGGTCGAGGCTGCGGTGGCCGGGAGTGGCCACTGCACTCCAGTCTGGGCAGCAGAGTGAGACTCCAAAAAAAAAAAAAAAAAAAAAAAAGAAGTCACAAACTATGATCAGAAATGAAAGAGGCGGCATCACTGCTGATGCCATAGACATTAAAAGGAAAACAAGGAATATCATGAACAATTTTATACCCACAAATTTGATAACCCTACATGAAATGGACCAATTCTCTGAAAGGCAAAAATCTGCCAAAACTCACACGTGAAAAAACAGACCACCTAAATGGGACTATATTTATTAAAGAAATTGAAACAATAATGTAATAACCTTCCAAAACAGAAAGCACTAGGCTCAGATGGGTTGTGTTGAATTCTACCAAACATTTAAAAATCAAATTCTACCAATTCTCTACAATCTCTCCAGAAGTTAGAGGCCAAAGGAATACTATGATGCCAGCATTACCCTAAAACCAAAACCAGACAAACACAAAAGGAAACTACAAACCAATATCTCTCAGAAAAATAGAGTCAAAAATCCTCAACAAAATATCAGCAATCAGCCGGGCTCGGTGGCTCAGCCTGTAATTCCACGCCTTTGGAAGGCTGAGGTGAGTGGATTGCCTGAGCCCGCGGGTTCAAGACCCGCCTGGGTAGTGAGACCTCATCTCTACAATAAATCAGAAAACCAGCCGGGCGTGGTAGCGCATGCCTGTAATTCCGGCTACTGGGAAGGCTGAGGCGGGAGGATCGCCGGAGCCCAGCAGGTCGAGGCTGCGGTGGCCGGGAGCGGCCACTGCACTCCAGTCTGGGCGACAGAGTGAGACTCCAACTCAAAGAAAAAAAATATATATCAGCAATCATATATACCAACAATATATAAAAAGAATTATACATCTTGACCAAGTGAGACTTATGACAAGCATGCAAAGCTGGTTCATCATTTGAAAATCATTTAATATAATCCATCACATCAACAGGCTAAAAGGAAAAATTTACATGATGATATCAATACATGCAGAAAAAACATTTGACAAAATTCAACACTAATTCATGATAAAACCTCTCAGCAAACAAGGAATAGAAAGGAACATACTCAACCTAATAAAGAACATTTATTTATTTAAAAAAACTGCCAGGCTCGGTGGCTCAGCCTGTAATCCCACGCCTTTGGGAGGCTGAAGTGAGTGGATTGCCTGAGCCCGCAGGTTCGAGACCCGCCTGGGCAACTTGGCGAGACCTCATCTCTATAATAAGTCAAAAAAATTAGCCAGGCGTGGTAGTGCACACCTGTAGTTCCAGCTACTTGGAAGGCTGAGGCGGAAGGATCGCCGGAGCCCAGCAGGTCGAGGCTGCGGTGGCCGGGAGCGGCCACTGCACTCCAGTCTGGGCGACAGAGTGAGAGTCCAACTAAAAAAACAAAAAAACAAAAAAACAAAAAAAACCTTACAACTAATATCATACTTAATGGTGAGAAACCTGAAACATTTCCTATAAGCTCAGAAACAAGGCAAGAACAAACCCTCTTACTACTCCTTTTCAAAATCATCCTGGAAATCCTATCTAATGTTATAAGACAAGGAAAGGAAATAAAAGGTATACAGATTAGAAAGGAATAAATAAAACTGTCTTTATCCATTGATGACATGATTGTCTATGTAAAGAATCCCAAAGAATTGAACTTTTTTTTAAAAAAAGAAAACTCCTGATTGAATTAGAGAACACCATCCTAAGTGAACTAACTCAGGAACAGAAAACCAAACACCACGTGTTCTCGCTTGCAAATGGGAGCTGAAAAGGCATAGAGAATGATATAATAAACATGGAAGAGGCAGAAGGATGAAAAATCACCTATCAGGTACAATGTGTACAGATGGGAGTGGTGGATATACTTAAAGCCCAGACTTCTTCACCACTATACAATGCAATCATGTAACCAAAAACTATTTGTACCCCTAAAGTTATTGAAATTAAAATAAAACATTAAAAAATAAAAATTTTCTGGAACAAGTGATGATAGCAACGTTGCAGGACACAAGATTAATAAACAAAGGTCAATTGTTTTCCTATATGAAGGGGGACCAAAAAAACCCCCATAATTAATTTACTAAAAATGATGTATTTATTTTTACATGTTTAAACTTTAATAAACTTCAAAGTACTCTCCGTTTGATGCAATAAACCTACTGAGATGCTTTTTCCACTGCTCAAAACAATTTTTTCTCAATTTTGGTATCTTTCAGTGCTTCTACTGTTTTTTGGTCTCATCTCTTCCACATCTAATTTTTTTCATCCAGGGAAATGAAAAAACAGTTGCTCCAGGTGAGATCAGGTGACTAGGGAGGGCAGGGTATGGGGTCATGCTGTATTTGGTCAAAAATGGCTGAACACTCAGCATGGTGTGGGCAGGTGCACTCATAAATCACCCATCATGAAATGGGCAACACATTGACAGAATCTCCAAGAAAAAAACAAACACTGAAGCTGAATTCAGCCTCTCATAACAATGCTACCACCAGGTACATGGATGCAGATGGGTTCCTAAAACATTCATCAAGCGGAGGAAGCCTGTACTATAAAGGCCCGCCCTCCAAAAAATAATTCCAGGTTTTTTGGGAGCAAGATCTCAATTAGAAAAATTACAAAACTCTGATGAAAGAACTCAAAGGGCTAAATAAATGGAAAAACATCGCACACATCCAAAGATCTTCATGGAAAGGAAGATTCAATAGTCTCAAGATATCAGTTCTTTCCAACTTAATCTACAAATTCAATGCAACCCTAATCAAAATTGCAGCAAGTTATTTTGTGGTTATCAAAAACTGATTCTAAAGTTTATATGGAGAGGCAAAAAAAAAAACCCCACAAAATCGCCAACATGATATTGTAGAAGAACAGTCGGTAGACTGACACTACCCAACTTCAAGACTTACTATAAAACTACAGTAATAAAGACAGTGGTGAAAAAAGAACAGACAAACAGTTCAATGTAACAGAATGGAGTTAGAGATAGAACCATATAAATATACTCAACTGATCTTTGACAAATAAGCAAAGGCAATACAATGAAGAAAAGATAGTCATTTCAACAAATAATACTGGTATAACTGGACATCTGATGCAAAAAAAAAAAAGAATCTAAATAGAGACCTTACACTCATCATAAAAATAACTCAAAAGGTATTACTGACCTAAATGTAAATCATAAAATTATAAAACTCTTCGAAGATAATGTAGGAGAAAATCTGCACAACCTCAGATATGGCGATAACTTTTTAGTTATAACACCAAAGGTAGAATTTAAGAAAAAAATTGGTAAGCTGTATTTCATTAATATTAAAAATGTTTACTCTGCAAAAGAGAATGAGGAGGCAAGGCAAGTCACAGACTGAGAAAATAATTGCAAAAGATACATCTGATTTAAAAAAATCTATTATCCAAAACATACGAACAACATTTAAAACTCAGCAACCTGATTTAAAAATTGGCAAAAGATCTAAACAGATACTTCACCAAAAAAGATATACTGCTGGCAAATAAACATATAAAAAGCTGTTCAACATCATGTCATTAGAGAATTGCAAATTAAAACAAGATAACACTACATATCTATGAAAACAGGCAAAATACTGAACACTGACAACACCAAATGCTGGAACGAATGTGCAGCAACAGAAACTTATTAATTGCTGGTGGGAATAAAAGTGGTACAGCTACTTTGGAAGACAGTTTGTCACTTTCTTATAAAACAAAACATACAGTAGTCCTCTCCCCCCCTTATTTACAGGGGATATGTTCCAAGACTCTTAGAGGATACCTGAAATCTTGGATAGTACTGACCTCTACAGATACACTATTTTTTAATCTAACTAATGGGCAAGTAGTGTATACAGCATGTATACTCTGGACAAAGGGATGATTCACGTCCAGGACAGGGTAGAATGGAACATTGCGAAATTTCATCAGATCAGAACAGCACAGAATTGAAAACTTATGACTTGTTTATTTCTGTAATCTCCCAATTTAATGTTTTCAGACTACAGTTGACTGCGGGTAAATGAAATTGTGGAAAATGAAACTGCAAATGGGGGCAGGGAAACTGCTATATTATTATTATCATACAATCTAGCAATTGCACTCCTTGGTATTCGAAGGAGTTGGAAATCTTTGTCTGTACAAAACACTTCATACAGATACTTATAATGGCATTATTTATAATTACTAAAACTTGAAAGTCATCAAGATTTACTTTTGGTAGCTGAATGGATAAATAAACTGTGGTATATCCAATGAAGGAATATTTAGCACTAAACAGAAATGAGTTATCAAGCCATGAAAATACATAAAGAAAACTTAAATATATATTACTAAGTGAAATAAACTAATCTGAAAGGCTTTACACTTTATTATTTCAACTATCTGGCATTTTGAAAAAGGCAAAACTATGCAGACAGCAGAAGGATCAGTGGTTTCCAAGGGGTGGAGGAAGGAACGAGCAGGCAGAACACAGAGGATTTTTAGGGCACTGAAAGCATTTTGTAGCATAATACACTAGTGGATACAAGGCATTATATATTTGTCCAAATCCATAGAATATACAACACCAAAAGTTAATCCCAATGTAAACAATGAACTTCAAGGGATAATGATGTGTCAGTGTAGGTTCATCAACTGTAACAAATGCATCACTGTGTTACAGGATGTTCTGATAGTACCGGAAGTGGTGTGTGTGAAAACAGGAGTTATATAGGAACTCTCCATACTTTCCATGTAATTTTGCTGTGAATCTAACATTGCTTTAAGTGATAAAATTTATTAATTCAAAAAAGGAGTCTCTTCTTTTCTCCCCTTATAATGATGTGATTCATTCCTAGAGTTTCCTGTTTACATATACCTGTCTCCTGAACTCTTCCAAGATTACCCATCTCAAACACCACATGGCAAGTACTTAATTCTTGATTCTCCCTCTCAGAAACTTTCTCCTCTTGCAATCTTTCCACCCACCCTCAATATCCTTTCTTGTTTATCTGACCCTGCACCTTACCATTCACCCTTCCTCACTCATGGTACTCTAGGCACAAGGACTGTTTTTAGCAAAAAGGTCTCAAAAAGGCCCCACCTCAAGACTTTTGCATGTGTTTTCTATGCTTAAAAGGTTCTTTCTCCAAATAAATGGTTCTCTCATCTCGTACAGGTCTTCACTGACAGTGACGTCTTCCCCAATCACTTCCCTTCAACACACCCTACTCACCTATAGGTGAATATCTATGAGTACACCACTATTCCCCTTCCTTGCTTTGTATTTCTCCAAAGAATGCAACACTACATAACTTAAAATATATGCATATGTATACGTGTGTACATGTATTAAAATTACATATATGTACATATATTTCTTATATTTTACTTATTTACTTTATTCATTATATTCTTCCCTGAAATAAGATGTAAGTTCCTTGGGGGCAGAAATTTCCAATAAAGTACAACTGTTTTACTCACTGTTGTACCTTCAGTGCTTAGAACAATGCCTGGCAACTGATAGACACACACAGATTTGTTGAATAATTGAATAAAACTCATATAAAACTTATGGCAGTCTTATGGCAAGGGCTGGGGCAATATTATAGCACAGCATTCCTAAACTTAATTTCAAAAAAGTATGCTAAACAAGGAAAGTTAAAGAAAAAGGCAATTGTATAACCATTAGAGGTAGCTGGAATAGCTGTAATTATTAATGTATTTGCTAGCATTATTAATCTTGAAAAAAATCATTCTACTTAGAGTCCACAGACTACTTGAAGAGTAGTAGTATGCAAACAAAGAAGAACAGTAGTATACAAACAAAACTCCCTTAAAGTGAGTTTTTTCAGCTTCTCCCACCTCACCTTTATTTTATTTTTATTTTTAATTTTTTTTGAGTTGGAGTCTCACTCTGTCGCTCAGACTGGAGTACAGTGGCCACTCCTGGCCACCACAGCCTCGACCTGCTGGGCTCAGCGATCCTTCCGCCTCAGCCTTCTGAGTAGCCGGAATTACAGGCATGCGCTACCACGCCTGGCTGATTTTTTGATTTATTGTAGAGATGAGGTCTTGCTGTCCAGGCGGGTCTTGAACCCGAAGGCTCAGGCAATCCACTCCCCTCAGCCTCCCAAAGGCACAGGATTACAGGCTGAGCCACCTGTAATTTACCAATAAACATAGCTTATTTTCACTGCCTACACACTCTGACCACCATTGCTCAAAGAAGTAGTTCTTAACCAGGGAACCATGCCTAGATTCCACACCCCAATATCCCAATTTGATGGGTTTATATTGAGGACAGGGACACTAAACATAAGTGTGTTGGTTGAAAACAGCTCCCAGCCAGGCTCGGTGGCTCAGCCTGTAATCCTGCGCCTTGGGAGGCTGAGGTGAGTGGATTGCCTGAGCCTGGCTCCACCTCACCTTTAAATTTATTTTGTTCACTCATTCTTTTCTCCTCTTTTTTTTTTTTTGGTGCCCTAATTCCATTCTTTCCTGCTCTCCTGCTCCAATACTTTAATCCATCAATCATATTCTCTTAACCTTATTCCTCCAGTTACTCCCCAGCTCCAGCAGGCTTTTCATCTCTCTTTTCCAACATTCTCATTCTCCTTTCACCAACAATTTACCAATAAACATAGCTTATTTTCACTGTCTACACACTCTGACCACCATTGCTCAAAGAAGTAGTTCTTAACCAGGGAACCATGCCTAAATTCCACACCTCAATATCCCAATTTGATGAGTTTATATTGAGGACAGGGGCACTAAACATAAGTGTGTTGGTTGAAAACAGCTCCCAGCCAGGCTCGGTGGCTCAGCCTGTAATCCTGCGCCTTGGAGGCTGAGGTGAG
>NW_007250843.1:201773-203024 GCF_000164805.1 Carlito syrichta
CACTAGGCAATAGGAATTTTTCAGCTCCATTATAATCTTATGGGACCACCATCATGTATGTGGTCCATTGCTGACAAAAATATCATTATGTAACACATGACTGTATACCAGATCTCACTTATCAGGTATTATAATCATCATTTTTACAGATAAGGAAACTGATACTCAGAGAGAGTTTAACATCTTATCTTACCTTCAATTTCCATGCCCTTGACCACCACTGCCTTTTGCATACAATGAGAAAAAGAGTTTTGAACAGAACACTAAGACAACTCCATGAAGGTGGCTGAGGTTGATTGGTCAAAGAATTAGAGAAAAAAATCCAGAAATATGAGTAGTACATGTAGGTGAGGAAAAGTTTAATTAAAAAGGTATGATCATAATGGTTGGTTTAGAATATTTTTTTTCAGTAGTGGGACTACAGAGGATGTAGAGCTTAAAAAGTTTTAAGGACTCTATTCTTCCTCTCTGAGTCTCCAGTTTTACTTAAAAAGAAATCAGGCACTCACTTGAAGTGTTTGGGGGAACAATGGTTAATGTTATTTTTTAAAAAGTGACATGAAAAAAGACAGGCTGGTAGAAATGGTCAGACCAAAGCTATCAGGGAACACTATAACATGAAAAGACTCAGCAAAAGGCTCAAACCAACTTAAGATTTAAAAGAAGTATAATACAACTGGTTAGGCTACAGCTTTCTTGAGTTACATTTTCCTTCAGAGGATACAGTGTGGCAAACTTGATTCATTTGGAGTACTTCCTAAATTTGTGTATTTCTGCAAATGGTTAATTTTCTGTTACATGTTGATTTTTCATTAGTTTCAGTAACAGAAGTTGACGCTTTAAAAAACTTGGTCATTTTCTGATCTCTATTTTCCTTTTATCTGCAGAGTTTTTGTACCTATTTTAGAAGGATATACTACAACTAATACACCGGAACATATTTCCATACTTATTGCTTATCTATAGCCCAAAAAGTTATATTAAATACAATTTCAGCATTCTGAATTTCTTATATTATTCCACAAACTATATGCAATATGAATTACTATCTAACAGCATTTATTAACATCTAACTGTAAATTGGTTTATTAGGCGCTTACCAGGCAGCTGTAGGTATTGGGGTAACACAGTAGCAAGAGAAAAATAAAGCCAGCAATATCAACTAACAGAGAGGCGCATGATTAATTCATTCTGGGGAAGTTGTTAAATTTTTCCAAGACATGAATTGGGCTGAGTCTGGAAGGAAGAAGA
>NW_007250843.1:203044-208479 GCF_000164805.1 Carlito syrichta
TGCAGTGGCCGGGAGCAGCCACCAGTCTGGGCAACAGAGTGAGACTCCAACTCAAAAAAAAAAAAAAAATGAAAAAAGCTCCCTGTGAGAGTCTGATGCACATACCAGATTAAGAACTATTACCTCAAATACCTGTGATATGTTTTTTTCTCTGGCCATAATAATGATAACATAATATTCCACCAACCAAGGAGTATAACTAAATAAACTCTCTACACTTGACACACACCAAAAAGAAAACCTCCTGGTCATCAGATCCAAGTGTCTTCTCTCAGACCTATCCTTTCCATACTTTACAGGGTATCTGAGACTACCAGTTCAGTTTTAAGTGTACTCCATTGTTAACTTCCATAAATTTTTGGTCATTTGGTCTTCTCTCCCTTCCTCCCCACCAAGTTGTCTGAATGTTATCTAGATAAGTACCACTCAGTGTTTTCCCAGGGTCAGCAGCATCATCATTATAAACTTGTTAGAAAGAGAAATTATTGGACCATTGCCTTGGTGGACTCTGGTGTAGCTATGTGCTCTTTGAGCTACTGCTGTCCTGTTGCCATGCTTCCTGGCTTTGGCCCCCTCCCCCACCTTGAGGAGGTGAATCTTCTCTCTCTAATTTACTTTTAAATAAACTATATTTTCTAAACTAAAAAAAGAGAGAGAAATTCTTAGACTCTATCCCAGACATGAAAAACTTTAGGTGTGGGGCCCAGTAATCTCTAGATTCTTTGATTATTGTGCATGCTGAAGATTGAGAATCACTGTGTTAAGCAACTTGTTGGAGATATATGGGAGGAATCTACAAATACATAACTGGAGCTTAAACAGAGTGGGAAATGTCAATACAGCCACATTCTGAAGTTAATTCCTACTGAAGCAATGGGAGTTCACAAAATACAGCAAATACAAATAATAACAACTACCATTTTGAGCATTATGTGCTAAAAATTATGATAAGCTGTTAATACAGTCACACATCACTTAACAAAAGGAATACATTCTGAGAAATGTGTCATCAGGCAATTTTGTCATTACGTGAACATCCTAGAGTGTACTTGCACAAACCTAGATGGTATAGCCTACCACACACCTAGGCTATATGGTATAGCTTATTGCTCCTAGACTACAAACCTGTACATCTTGTCACTAGACTGAATAATGGAGGTAACTGTAACATAATGGTAGGTAAGGACTTGTATATCTAAACATAGAAAAGGTACAGTAAAAATATGGTATAAGAGATAAAAAAAAATCATATATTTGTATAGGGCACTTACCATGAGTGAAGCTTACAGGACAAGAAGTTGCTCTGGGTGAGTCAGTGAGTGAATCGTGAGTGTGAAGGCCTAGTACTGTGCACTACTACAGACTATATAAATACCATATACTTAGGCCACACTAAATTTACCAAAACAATTTCTTTTTTCAATAATAAATTAACCATAGCTTACAAATTTCTGCTACATAAACTTTTAAATATTTTAAACTTTTTGCCTCTTTTGTAATAACACTGCTTAAAACATACATTGGCTGTTGTACAAAAACATTTTTTCTTCATATCCTTATTCTAGAAACTTTTTTCTATTTTAATTTTACTTTTTAAACTATTGTGTGAAAATCCAAAACACAAACACACACATTAGCCTAGTCTCACACAGGGTCAGGATCATGAATATCACTGCCTTCCAACTCCACATCTTGTCCCACTGGAAGGTCTTTGGGACAATTACACTCATGGAGCTGTCACCTACTAGGATAATAAAGCCTTCTTCTGGAACACCTCCTGAAGGACCTGCCTGAGGCTGTTTTAGAGTTAACATCTTTCTTAATAAGTAAAAGGAGTACACTCTAAAATAACAATAAAAATATAGCATAATAGATATACAAACTAGTAGTATAGTTGTGTATTAGCCCGTTATCATTAACAAGTGCCATGTACTATAAATAGTTGCATGTGATGTACTTTTATATGATGGGCAGCACAGTAGGTTTGTTTACACCAGCTTCACCCAAACACATGAGTAATGTGTTGCACTGTGATGTTACAAAGGCTACAAAGTCACTAGGCAATAGGAATTTTTCAGCTCCATTATAATCTTATGGGACCACCATCATGTATGTGGTCCATTGCTGACAAAAATATCATTATGTAACACATGACTGTATACCAGATCTCACTTATCAGGTATTATAATCATCATTTTTACAGATAAGGAAACTGATACTCAGAGAGAGTTTAACATCTTATCTTACCTTCAATTTCCATGCCCTTGACCACCACTGCCTTTTGCATACAATGAGAAAAAGAGTTTTGAACAGAACACTAAGACAACTCCATGAAGGTGGCTGAGGTTGATTGGTCAAAGAATTAGAGAAAAAAATCCAGAAATATGAGTAGTACATGTAGGTGAGGAAAAGTTTAATTAAAAAGGTATGATCATAATGGTTGGTTTAGAATATTTTTTTTCAGTAGTGGGACTACAGAGGATGTAGAGCTTAAAAAGTTTTAAGGACTCTATTCTTCCTCTCTGAGTCTCCAGTTTTACTTAAAAAGAAATCAGGCACTCACTTGAAGTGTTTGGGGGAACAATGGTTAATGTTATTTTTTAAAAAGTGACATGAAAAAAGTGCTTTTACACTGGAATGGATAGGGGAGAAGTTAAATGAATAAAGAAAAAAAAAAGGGTTACTAATGGACAGAATAGCTTCTCTGCTTTGCAGGCACAGTAACCTGTTAAACCACGTAGCCAGTCCTGACTCATGTTTAAACTAATGCATCAATTCCATTCTTTTATAAAGTAAGTGATCATTTGCTCAATGATATTCTCTCTAATAAGTAAATTCACTCAAGAGATGAAAGCTGGAGGTGGGGGTGATGAAATTGAGGGAATCTGGCAAGGAGCAAGGGAAATATAATTTCTGTTAGGAGTCAGAGGTGACTGGAAGGCTAGTGATGCTGGTAGAGTTAAGAATGATGTTAAAGACAGGCTGGTAGAAATGGTCAGACCAAAGCTATCAGGGAACACTATAACATGAAAAGACTCAGCAAAAGGCTCAAACCAACTTAAGATTTAAAAGAAGTATAATACAACTGGTTAGGCTACAGCTTTCTTGAGTTACATTTTCCTTCAGAGGATACAGTGTGGCAAACTTGATTCATTTGGAGTACTTCCTAAATTTGTGTATTTCTGCAAATGGTTAATTTTCTGTTACATGTTGATTTTTCATTAGTTTCAGTAACAGAAGTTGACGCTTTAAAAAACTTGGTCATTTTCTGATCTCTATTTTCCTTTTATCTGCAGAGTTTTTGTACCTATTTTAGAAGGATATACTACAACTAATACACCGGAACATATTTCCATACTTATTGCTTATCTATAGCCCAAAAAGTTATATTAAATACAATTTCAGCATTCTGAATTTCTTATATTATTCCACAAACTATATGCAATATGAATTACTATCTAACAGCATTTATTAACATCTAACTGTAAATTGGTTTATTAGGCGCTTACCAGGCAGCTGTAGGTATTGGGGTAACACAGTAGCAAGAGAAAAATAAAGCCAGCAATATCAACTAACAGAGAGGCGCATGATTAATTCATTCTGGGGAAGTTGTTAAATTTTTCCAAGACATGAATTGGGCTGAGTCTGGAAGGAAGAAGAGTTCATCAGGCACTGGACAAGAATAAAGGCATCCCTAACACTCCCTCCCCAAATTTGGTAATTTTAGCAGCATAAAACTTAGAATAACAGGAAAATAAAGAGAAGGAAGAATCAAATAACAATAAAAGAAGAAGAAATTCCGTTCACTTCATGCCTGGAATGGGGGCTTGTGTCTTTAAACACACTTCAGATCCAAAAGTAAATGTTTATAAAACAGGATTCACAATCAAGGGAAAGGGGTGGAGGAGGAGGAAGTTCAGTTTATTTTGTTGTATTACATTAAAACAAATGAGTAAAAATGTCAACATCTATGCTTGGGAACACATATACTATCTTTCAAAAAAGATCCTAAGTTTAGTGTTTTATATTCCTAATATCATTTTTAGAGGTTCTAAGGTGAGTCTGCCCAAGAACTTGACAGCATACCCACAGACAAGCCCAATAATCCACTCTTGATTGAAACAATCAACAGTACCCTAACTAACTTTTCACTTACCCTGACTTGTACACCTTCATATCTTTCAAAGTCAAGTCTTATACTATGATGTCAAAAGGTAATACTTTAGCTCTAATTTTTGTCACTCTACCTCTTCTTCACCCTTTCATTCAATTATTTCCTCAAAAATGCTAGTAGTTTCACTTTTCTCCTAAAGAGACTCGTTGAAAATACATGAGCAGCACAATCACAAAACCAGTGGCTGCAGCAGAGTACACACACACACACACACACACACACACACACACACACGTACACACACACACACACACACACACACACACACACACACACACACACTAATTTCCAGTCATGTCTCTCTTGGGGCTGTTCCTACCACTGATCAAAATCAGCGGACCAGGAAGAAGGAAAAAGGTGAAGCAGGAAGGTTTTTCTCTTGCTTCCACTCCCACACGACCCCCTTCCCTCGCCCCAGCTTCCCGGTCCTCCAGAGCCGAATCGCGACCTCGCACGCACTCCGTCCCCCGCAACTGTCACCTGCCACTGCCTACAAAACAGTCATAGCCTTTGTTAAAATGTCCACCAACACAATGGACCAGAAGAAGGACACATTCCCGGGGGCGGGTAAAAGAAAGTCACACGAACACCACGCCCTCCTTGGCACTAGCCCAAGCTGATAACCCACCTCCCCCAAATCCTCTCCCCTGCGACGAGGAACGTTCCTAGCAACTCTGCGCCCCGAGAAGGCAGCCAGGAGGAAAAGATGAACCCGGGACGCCGCTCAGGGGCACCCAAAGGGGGACTGAACTTGAAGCTGGGACACCCTCCAGCACCTTTTGGCATGCCTCCCGGTCATGCCCTGCCCCGTGTGTGGACGTCCAGTCTCTGAACTTCCTTCCTTCAATTTTTCTCCTTATACACACCCTCACCCACTCCCGCCATCACGCATTCCACTCCCCACGCGGCCCGGGCCGGACACCCTCAGGCAGCTTCGCCACCAACGCTGCTGCACGTCTGGCGGGTGCTTTCTCGCAGGAGCGAAGTCATCCCCATACATCCTGACCCCTCCTGAGACGCTGGACTCGGACCACGTTCCCAAGCCAGGAGCCCCGCGCGGTCGCCACACTCACAGCGGGTCCCACTCCGCTACTCCGCGCTCTGTGAGTCGCACGCCGCGCCTGCGCGCTCCCACTACTGCCGAGCCTAGCAGGAGCCAGAAACCAGGAGCGGACGGGAAGGGCGGTGGGAAGCGCATGGGCCGGGCTGGGGCGGGGTTAGGAGAGATAGGGCGGGACCAGCCGGGGGGCGGGGGTGGGGG